>NW_027464016.1:0-201934 GCF_050947455.1 Rhinoderma darwinii | reverse complement strand
AGTGCCCTGAGGAGTGTAGTTTCAAAAATTGAGTGACTTCTCGGTGTTTTCTACTGTACTTGTACCTCAATGGTTCTGCAAATATGACATGTCGCCTAAAAAACAATCCTGCAAAATCTGCAGGAAAAATAGTGCTCCTGCCCTTCTGTACCCTGCCGTGTGTCCAAACAGCAGTTTAAAACCACATATGGGGTATTTCCGTACTAGGGAGAGATTGCTTTACAAATGTGTGGGAGGTTTTTCTCCTTTATGGATTGTAAAAATGAAGAAATTCTACAATTTAGTGGAAAAAGTGTAGAGTTACATTTTCACGACCTAATTCCAATAAATTCTGCAAAAGACATGTGGGGTGCTCACTATATCCCTGGATAGATTTCTTGTGGGTGTAGTTTCCCAAATGGGGTTACTATAGTTAAATACACAAATGGGACCAGGTTTATCGGTTGCAGTCTTTTAGCTGGAACGGACCTTGGCGGTTACAGTTTCAAAGTGGTACAGGCGGTTTTTGAACTGTAAATGCGCACGGCGCAACTCATTTCATTTTCGTTACACAGACTCACGACACGTGAGACATTCTCCTTGACTGAGCTTCTGGCCACTCTCTATTCGACAAGTATCCACAGCCTCCACCTGCCTTAGTTCAGGAGCTCTTTCCCTTAGGAGGAGGTCCGTAACCACATGCAGCAGACACAAGATCTCCCAATCAAAAGTCACTCGGATCAGCCGGTTTTGGTCAAGGTTACTGGTGCATACCGCCCAGCAGGATCTTAACAGCAATAAAAGCTTGCACAACTAACTCCTTCCAAAATCCTTTCTGCTGTTTCGGTTCGGCCGCCAGTCCCATGCAGTATTTCATCCTCACAGTTGACAGAATGCTCCACTGTACTCTCTCAATCAAGGACCATCACTCTCCACTGACGTGCTCTCTGCAGCCAACAACAACAATGAAGCATGGCACACACTAAATCACCTCCTTTTATAGAATTAGCTCTGCCTACTTACAAAGTCTGTGCAGCATTATCTCAGGTGTCCACATCAAGACAAGAGTCTACCAACATCTCTCACATACCTACCATATTGCCAAATCATCACAGCTTTAACCCCTTCCCGACATTTGTCGTATGGATACGTTATGGAAAGCCAGTGCTTCCCGCAAATTGCCATATCCATATGACAAATGGATGGCACGGATTTAGAAGCTGAGTCAGTGCTATCGTCAGCTGTATGTTACAGCTGACACCCTGATATAATGGTGGGGACCAAAATTAGCTCTGATGTCCGCCGTTAACCCCTTAAATGCAGCAGTCAAAAGTGACCGCTGCATTTAAGGTGTTTGTAGCCAATTGCCTCCCCAGGTGGCGAAATTGCCAGGGGGCAGATGGCTGCAATGCCAACCGGAGGCCTAACACTGGCCTCACGATCTGCCTAGTACGGAAGACTCCTAGGCCCCACCTGGAGGCGGGTCCTAAATGGCTTCCGGTACTGATGGGAAGAAAGAGCTGGCTCAGAAGCTGAGCCTGCGTCATCAGTCGTGGGTGTTAGCCTAATCGGCTTGCTGTCAATGAACGACTGACTGTTTTAATACATTGCGCTACATAGGTAGTGCTATGTGTTAGAAGATAAATCAGAAATTAGACCTTCAAGTCCCATAGTGGGTCTAAAAATAAATGTAAAAAAAGTTAAAAAAAAGTTGTAAAAAATAAATTAAAAGTTTCAAGTAATAAAATAAAACACAATAGCCTATTTTCCCTTATTAAGTCCTTTATTATTGAAAAAATATATAAACCATACATATTTTGTATCGCCGCGTCCGTAACGGCCTGAACTGTAAAAATATTATGTTATTTATTCTATGTGGTGATAGGAAGAAATTGAGACAGCACTCCAAAATATTCAAAAAATAAAGATCCTTTTATTCCACGTGTGTGCAACATTTCAGCTCAGTACGAGCCTTTCTCAAGCATGAGAAAGGCTCGTACTGAGCTGAAACGTTGCACACACGTGGAATAAAAGGATCTTTATTTTTTGAATATTTTGGAGTGCTGTCTCAATTTCTTCCTATCCTGACTGAGGGGTCACTCTTGGACTGTGACCTAAGAGAGAAATTATTGTCCTGTGCTGCTGATTTGTTTCTATCTATTCTATGTGGTGAATGCCGTAAAAAATTAACATAAAGATCAATGCCAGAATTGCTTTTTTTTGGTCACTTTGCCTACCAAAAATTGGAATAAAAAGTGCTTAAAAAGCCGCATTTATGCAAAAATGATATGAAAACTATAAAAACTATAGCTCAGCTTGCAAAAAACAAGCCCTCATATAGCTCCATCAACGAAAAAATGAAAACGTTATGGCTCTCAGAACATGGTGACAGAAAAAATATTTTTACTAAACAGAAAAAAAGTGCTATAAATTTGGTATCGCCGGAATCGTACTGACCCGCACAATAAACGTAACATGTAATTTATAATTCATGGCGAACGCTGCATAAAAAAAATTAGAAAACTCTGCCAGAATTGCTGTTTTTTGGTCACCTTGCCTCCCAAAAATAGGATAAAAAGTGATCAAAAAGTCTCATGTACCTCAAAATGGTAGCAGTAAAAATGACAGCTGGTCCCGCAACAAAACAGCCCTCATCCACTACGTCTCTAATAAAAGTAAAATAAAATTAGGGAACCAGGAATGGGAGGGCCCAAACATATCTTCTGGAATCGAGGACACCTGCATTATACCAGAACACTTCCCAGCAAAATTCCCCAAACTGCAGAGGTGCAGAGTGTGTACCAAAATGGGGATAAGAAATGACACCATTTATCAGTGCGACACTGGCCTGTGCATAAAAGATTACTTGACAGCGTAACACACATCTATGGATTATTGTTTTTTTCTTTTTTACCCAATTATTATGCCCTGATGTACTCCGCACAGCTTTCATGTACCCCCACGTTATAAACTGAAACACGAGTAATACTCCAAACAAAACTACTACCAAGAAAACTCCAAATGGGCGCTCCCTCCCTTCTGAGCCCTACAGTGTGCCCAAAAAGCAGTTTACTTACACAAATATACCCGAGAGAACCCTTTTAACAATTTTTGGGTTGTGTGTCTCCAGTGGCACAAGCTGGGCACAACATATTTGCCACTGAAATGGCATATCTAGGGAAAAATTGCAATTTTACTTTGCACCATTTGTAGCGCATTAATTTATAGAAAAGACCTGTGGGTAAAAATGCTCACTACTTTGTCGACAAATTAGGCCTCAATTTTGCATTGTACATTTTCCGTCCTGAGCTCTGTCGAATGTCCAAGCAAAAGATTAGGGCCAGATGTAGGATATTTCTAAATCTGGGAATCACAGCATAATAGTTAGAGAGCTGTCTTTTCATGGTGGCACAAGCTGGGTACCACATATTGGCATAGCTATGGAAAAATTGCCATTTTCACTCTGCAACATTGAGTGTACACTAATTTCTGGAAAACACCTGCAGGGCTAACATGCTGACTACATCACTAGGTGAATAACTTGAGGGGTGTAATTTCCAAAATGAGGTCACTTCTGGTGGGTTTCCACTGTTTTGGTACCATAGAGGCTTTGCAAATGCGACATTGCGTCCCGAAACCAATCTAGCAAAATCTGCACTCCAAAAGCCAAATGGTGCTCCTTCACTTCTGACCTCTACCATGTACCCAAACAGTAGTTTATTACCACATATTAGGTATTGCCATATTCGGGAGAACTTGCTTTACAAATGTTGAGGTGTTTTTTCTCCATTTTTCGTTAAGAAAATAAAAATGTTGCGCTAAATCTAAGTCTTATTGGAAAAAAATTAAATTTTTATTTTCACTGTCCAATTCTAATAAAATCTATAAAAGTCCTCTGGGGTCAAAATGCTCACTACACCCCTAGATAAATTCGTCAAGGGGTATAGCTTCCAAAATGGAGTCACTTTTGGGAAGTTTCCAAAGTTTTGGTCCCACAGGGGCTTTGGAAAAATAAAAATGCATATTATCTGCCCAAAAAGCAGTTTATTACCACATATGGGGTATTTCCATACTCTGGAGAAGTTGTTTTACAAATCTTGGGGGCTTTTTCTTCTTTATTCCTTCCTCGTTTTTTTTTCAGTGAAAATGACATCTTATTGGAAAAAAATTAGTTTTTTATTTTCACGTCCAAATTCTAACAAAATCTATGAAGCACCTTTGGGGTAAAAATGCTAGATGAATTTCTCAAGGCGTGTAGTTTCCCAAATGAAGTCACTTTTGGGAAGTTTCCATTGTACTGTTACCTTAAGGGGCTTTGCAAATGCGACATGGCACCAAGAAACCAATCCAGCAAAATCTGCACTCCAAAAGCCAAATGGCGCTTCTTCCCTTCTGAGCCCTGCCATGTGCCCAAACTGCAGTTTATGACGACATATGGGGTATTTCCATACTGGAGAAGTTGCTTTACAAATGTTGGTGGCTTTTTCTTCTTTATTCCTTGTGGAAATTGATTTTCTTTTTAGCTAAATAACATCTTATTGGAAAATAATATGCATTTTTTATTTTGACATACAAATTCTAATAAAATCTGTGGGGTCAAAATTAGAGATGAGCGAACTTATCAAAAGTTCGGTTCGGCTAGTTCGCCGAATTTCACTAAAAAGTTTGATTCGGACCGAACTAGTTCGGACCAAACCTGTCACTTCCGTGCGCCGAGCATGCTACTGTCCAGGGTGCTGATAGAGTTAATGGGCTGCACTAACTCTTTCAGCAACCTTGACAGTACATGCTCGGCGCGCGGAAAATACAATTTTAATGTAATAAAAAAATAAAAATAATACGTTCGTACTTACTTTCCTCCTGTCCGGACTCCAGCGATGACGTTTTATCCCTTTCGCCGCTGCACAGGCTGTAGTGGCGGTCACAAACGTCAGGATGATGCTTCATCCCACGTGACCGCCTCTGCAGCCAATCACAGGCTGCAGCGGCGACATGGATGAAACATCATCGCTGGAGGCCGGACAGGAGGAAAGTAAGTATGAACGTATTTTTTATTTTTTGGCATGTATGTATGTATGTTGGCATGTATGTATGTTGTCATGTATGTATGTATGCAGTATGTATGTATGTATGTTGTCATGTATGCATGTATAAACACCGAAAAAGGCCATACTTACAAATGGACACAGCCAGGTCAGAAACACTGATGAAGGCGAGTGAGCAGGTGCTTTAAATAATAATAGCCACTCCCACTAGTCTTGAGAGGAGTGGTATGTGGTGCATGGGATGTGTAGTAAGAAATAATAAATGAATAGTGTATGTGCAAGTGTAATAATGTAAGTGAAATATAGGGGGCAGTAATGAGTAAAGTGCCTAAAAAATAAATGAATAATGGGATGCAAGTGTGTGAAACATGGAGGGATAGTGTGTAAGTCATGAGGCGCAACGTGTCTAGCCAGGTAGAAGCCTATTTGTGACGCCTTGATAATTCATAGAGCGGGCTACCCTGCTTGCTAGGCCAAACAACAACACACCATGCTCTCCCAGCATCAAAGACCTGGCTGTTTCCAAAAGAAGCGAATATAAGTAATAATGAAAAATACCTGGGGTATTAGTGATCATTTTGGCCAAAAGGACGCAAGCTCGCAATCCACGACAAGGATCCCCAGACTTGCGAGTCCCTAACTGGAGCGAAAAGCTCCTGATGTACAGACAAAACAGATAAAAACAAGGACATTTATGCAAAAACACCGAAAAAGGCCATACTTACAAATGGACACAGCCAGGTCAGAAACGCTGATGAAGGCGAGTGAGCAGGTGCTTTAAATAATAATAGCCACTCCCACTAGTCTTGAGGGGAGTGGTATGTGGTGCATGGGATGTGTAGTAAGAAATAATAAATGAATAGTGTATGTGCAAGTGTAATAATGTAAGTGAAATATAGGGGGCAGTAATGAGTAAAGTGCCTAAAAAATAAATGAATAATGGGATGCAAGTGTGTGAAACATGGAGGGATAGTGTGTAAGTCATGAGGCGCAACGTGTCTAGCCAGGTAGAAGCCTATTTGTGACGCCTTGATAATTCATAGAGCGGGCTACCCTGCTTGCTAGGCCAAACAACAACACACCATGCTCTCCCAGCATCAAAGACCTGGCTGTGTCCAAAAGAAGCGAATATAAGTAATAATGAAAAATACCTGGGGTATTAGTGATCATTTTGGCCAAAAGGACGCAAGCTCGCAATCCACGACAAGGATCCCCAGACTTGCGAGTCCCTAACTGGAGCGAAAAGCTCCTGATGTACAGACAAAACAGATAAAAACAAGGACATTTATGCAAAAAAAATGATCAAGGATTATATCTACTTACTATGGACACAGCCAGGTCAGAAACGCTGATGAAGGCGAGTGAGCAGGTGCTTTAAATAATAATAGCCACTCCCACTAGTCTTGAGGGAGTGGTATGTGGTGCATGGGATGTGTAGTAAGAAATAATAAATGAATAGTGTATGTGCAAGTGTAATAATGTAAGTGAAATATAGGGGGCAGTAATGAGTAAAGTGCCTAAAAAATAAATGAATAATGGGATGCAAGTGTGTGAAACATGGAGGGATAGTGTGTAAGTCATGAGGCGCAACGTGTCTAGCCAGGTAGAAGCCTATTTGTGACACCTTGATAATTCATAGAGCGGGCTACCCTGCTTGCTAGGCCAAACAACAAACACATGCTCTCCCAGCATCAAAGACCTGGCTGTGTCCAAAAGAAGCGAATATAAGTAATAATGAAAAATACCTGGGGTATTAGTGATCATTTTGGCCAAAAGGACGCAAGCTCGCAATCCACGACAAGGATCCCCAGACTTGCGAGTCCCTAACTGGAGCGAAAAGCTCCTGATGTACAGACAAAACAGATAAAACAAGGACATTTATGCAAAAACACAGAAAAAGGCCATACTTACAAATGGACACAGCCAGGTCAGAATCGCTGATGAAGGCGAGTGAGCAGGTGCTTTAAATAATAATAGCCACTCCCACTAGTCTTGAGGGGAGTGGTATGTGGTGCATGGGATGTGTAGTAAGAAATAATAAATGAATAGTGTATGTGCAAGTGTAATAATGTAAGTGAAATATAGGGGGCAGTAATGAGTAAAGTGCCTAAAAAATAAATGAATAATGGGATGCAAGTGTGTGAAACATGGAGGGATAGTGTGTAAGTCATGAGGCGCTTGTATGCATGTATGTATATATGTGCATGTATGTTTGCATGTATGTTGGCATGTATGTATATATGTGCATGTTTGTATGTATATTTGCAGGTATATACAGTGAAGGAAATAAGTATTTGATCCCTTGCTGATTTTGTAAGTTTGCCCACTGTCAAAGACATGAACAGTCTAGAATTTTTAGTCTGTATTGGTTCAGAGCGCACAAGATAGAAGGAGGTGCACGGATAGGGTCCCAACCCAACTGTATATGTAGAAATATCCGGCACACAAACAAATGTGGTTCAATTTTCCGATTTTATTAAAGTTGATGCCATGGGCAATGTGCGTGCAACGTTTCGGTTCAACGACCTTCGTCAGGCACTAGATCCCACTTGGCGTATGATTCTTGAGTTATATCGCGCTGCAGTCAGTATGGCGGCTTGCTGCTTTGTTTTGGCGCTCAAAACAAAGCGGCAAGCCGCCATACTGACTGCAGCTCGATATAACTCAAGAATCATACGCCAAGTGGGATCTAGTGCCTGACGAAGGTCGTTGAACCGAAACGTTGCACGCACATTGCCCATGGCATCAAATTTTATAAAATCGGAAAATTGAACCACATTTGTTTGTGTGCCGGATATTTCTACATATACAGTTGGGTTGGGACCCTATCCGTATTTGCATTTACCATGTAGTAAGCATTTTAACCCTGCAGGTGTTTTGTAGAAATTAGTGTGCGCTCAATGTTGCAGAGTGAAAATGGGATTTTTTTCCATAGATATGACAATATGTGGTGCCCGGCTTGTGCCACCATAACAAGACAGCTCTCTAATTATTATGCGGTGTTTCCCGGTTTTAGAAACACCCTACATGTGGCCCTAATCTTTTGTCTGGACATATGACAGGGCTCAGAAGTGAAGAGTACCATGCGGAGTGGAGGCCTAATTTGGCGATTTACAAAGTATTGGTTCACAACTGCAGAGGCTCTGATGTGAAATAATAAAAAGAAACCCCTGATAAGTGACCCCCACTATGGAACTGCACCCCTCAAGGCATTAATTAAGGGGTGAAGTGAGCATTTTCACCCCACAGGTCTTTTCCATAAATGAATGCGCTGCGGATGGTGCAAATTAAAAATTAATATTTTTCCCTAGATATGCCATTCAGTGGCAAATATGTCATGCCCAGCTTATGACGCTGGAGACACACACCCCAAAAATTGTTAAAAGGGTTCTCCCGGGTATGACGATGCCATATATGTTGAAGGAAACTGCTGTTTGGGGACGCTGTAGGGTTCAGGGCCGAGGGAGCACCATTTGGCTTTTGGAGAGCGGATTTTGCTTGGTACTATATTTGAGTATTGCTGGTGTTTTATAATGTGGGGGTACATGTAAGCGGGGCGGAGTATATAAGGGGCATAGTCAGGTGGTATAAAAAATAAAAATAATCCATAGATGTGTGTTACGCTGTGAAGCAATCCTTTCCGCACAGGCCAGTGTCGCACTGATAAATGGTGTCATTTCTTATCCCCCTTTTGGTCCACACTCCGCGCCTTTGTAGTTTGGGGAATTTTGCTGGGAAAGTATTATCCTGGTATAATACGGGCACCGTCGCTTCCAGCGTATATGTTTGGGCCCTCCCCTTCCTGGTTCCCTAATTTTAGGTCCTTGATAAATCGCCTCTTCAAACAGAAGAAATGTTCCCCTCGGGCACAACTGCATATTTTTTTATTTCCTGACTTATTGGAGCCATAACTAATTTTATTTTTCATAGACGTAGCGGTATGAGGGCTGGTTTGTTGCGGGACGAGCTGTAGTTATTATTGGTACCATTTTGGGGTACATGCAACTTTTTGATCACCTTTTATCCTATTTTTTGGGATGCCAGGTAAACAAAAAAACGCAATTCTGGCACAGCTTTTTTTGTTTTTTTTTTTATACAGCGTTCACCACGCATTATAAACTACATGTTAACTTTATTCTGCGGGTCAGTACGATTCCGGCGATACCTATTTTATAGCACTTTTTTATGTTTTACAACTTTTTGCACAATAAAATTACTTTTGTAAAAAGAATGTATTTTTTCTGTCGCCAAGTTGTGAGAACCATAACGTTTTAATTTTTTTGTCGACTGAGTTGTATGAGGGCTTGTTTTTTGCGGGACGAGCTATAGTTTTTATAGGTACCATTTTTGGATACGTGCGACTTTTTGATCACTTTTTATTGTAATATTTGTAGGGCAAAGTGACCAAAAAACAGAAACTCTGGTAACGTTTTTTCCGGGTTTTTTTTACGCTGTTCACCGCGTGCAATAAATGATATAATATTTTGATACCTCCGGTCGTTACGGTCGCGGCGATACCAAATACATATGGTTTATTATTATTTTTCAATAATAAAGGACTTGATAAGAGTAAAAGGGGGATTGTGTGTTATTTGATTACTTGAAACTTTTATTGTTTTCAAACTTTTATTTTGTGCACTTTTTTTTACACTTTTTTATACTTTTTTTACACTTTTTCTCAAGTCCCACTAGGGGACTTGAAGGTCCAACGGTCAGATTTTTTTTTTCTAATACATTGCACTACCTATGTAGTGCAATGTATTAGATCTGTCAGTCATTCACTGACAGCAAGCCGTTTAGGCTTCGCCTCCCGGCGGGGCCTAATTCGGCTTCCGTAATGGCAGAGCAGGAGACCATTGTGTCTCCTGTTGCCATAACAGCAGTCGCCAGTCCCGATTGCCTGTCAGGGCTGGCGATCTGCTTGTAACCGCTACGATGCAGCAATCGCTTTCGATTGCTGCATCGAAGGGGTTAATGGCAGGGATCGGAGCTAGCTCCGGTTCCTGC
Source organism: Rhinoderma darwinii (assembly GCF_050947455.1). Taxonomy (NCBI): domain Eukaryota; kingdom Metazoa; phylum Chordata; class Amphibia; order Anura; family Rhinodermatidae; genus Rhinoderma; species Rhinoderma darwinii. The sequence continues at coordinate 191,903 of NW_027464016.1, read as the reverse complement.
CGTTACAGGTGGATGTCAGCTGTACAGTACAGCTGACCTCCACCGCTGATGACGCCGGATCAGCTCCTGACCCGGCGCCATCTTGCCGGCAGCTACGGAAGCCGATCAGGCTCCGCCGCCGGGCGGATCTTGACCGGCTTCGGTGCTAGGCAGACCGGGAGGCCAGTATTAGGCCTCCGGTTGCCATTGCAGCCACCGGAACCCCGGCAATTTCATTGCTGGGGCTCCGATGAGCTGCAAACACCTTAAGTGCAGCGATCGCGTTTGAGCGCTGCACTTAAGGGGTTAATGGCGGGGATCTAAGCTAATTTCGGTCCCCGCCGTTACAGTCGGATGTCAGCTGTAAGATACAGCTGAGATCCGACGATGATGGCACCGACTCAGCTTCTGAGCCGGTGCCAAACGTTTGACGTACATGTACGCCATTTTGCGGGAAGTCAATGCTTTCCATGACGTACATGTACGTCAAATGTCGGGAAGGGGTTAATGTCCTGGTGGAGGGAAGGAGGTTGTCACTCAGGATTTGACGGTACATGGCTCCATCCATTCTCCTATTGATGCGGTGAAGTAGTCCAGTACCCTTAGCAGAGAAACACCCCCAAAACATAATGTTTCCACCTCCATGCTTGACAGTGGGGACGGTGTTCTTTGGGTCATAGGCAGCATTTCTCTTCCTCCAAACACGGCGAGTTGAGTTAATGCCAAAGAGCTCAATTTTAGTCTCATCTGACCACAGCACCTTCTCCCAATCACTCTCAGAATCATCCAGATGTTCATTTGCAAACTTCAGACGGGCCTGTTCATGTGCCTTCTTTAGCAGGGGGACCATGTGGGCACTGCAGGATTTTAATCCATTACGGCGTAATGTGTTACCAATGGTTTTCTTGGTGACTGTGGTCCCAGCTGCCTTGAGATCATTAACAAGTTCCCCCCGTGTAGTTTTTGGCTGAGCTCTCACCTTCCTCAGGATCAAGGATACCCCACGAGGTGAGATTTTGCATGGAGCCCCAGATCGATATCGATTGACAGTCATTTTGTATGTCTTCCATTTTCTTACTATTGCACCAACAGTTGTCTCCTTCTCACCCAGCGTCTTACTTATGGTTTTGTAGCCCATTCCAGCCTTGTGCAGGTCTATGATCTTGTCCCTGACATCCTTAGAAAGCTCTTTGGTCTTGCCCATGTTGTAGATGTTAGAGTCAGACTGATTAATTGAGTCTGTGGACAGGAGTCTTTTATACAGGTGACCATTTAAGACAGCTGTCTTTAATGCAGGCGCCAAGTTGATTTGGAGCGTGTAACTGGTCTGGAGGAGGCTGAACTCTTAATGGTTGGTAGGAGATCAAATACTTATTTCTCTGTGCACAATGCAAATAAATATATATCATTTTGACTATGTTATTTTTTTTATTTTTTTTTATATAATCTATCTCTCACTGGTAAAATTAACCTAGCCTAAAAATTCTAGACTGTTCATGACTTTGACAGTGGGCAAACTTACAAAATCAGCAAGGGATCAAATACTTATTTCCTTCACTGTATATGTATGTATGTATGTTTGCATGTGTGTATGTTTGCATGTATGTATGTTTGCATGTATGTATGTTTGCATTCATGTATGTTTGCATGTATGTATGTTGTCATGTATGTATGTATGTATGTATGTATGTGCATGTATGTTTGCATGTATGTTGGCATGTATGTATATATGTGCATGTGTGTATGTATATTTGCATGTATATATTTGCATGTATGTATATATGTTTGCATGTATGTATGTTTGCATGAATGTATGTTTGTATGTATGTTTGCATGTATGTATGTTTGCATATAGTTACATAGTTACATAGTTACATAGTTTGTACGGTTGAAAAAAGACACATGTCCATCAAGTTCAACCAAGGGATGGGAAAGGGGAAGTGGGATGGGAAAGGGGAAGTAAAAAATTTCTACACATAGCAGTTAATATTTTTTTGTTCTAGGAAATTATCTAAGCCTTTTTTAAAGCCATCTACTGTCCCTGCTGCGACCAGCTCCTGCGGTAGACTATTCCATAGATTCACAGTTCTCACAGTAAAGAAGGCTTGTCGCCTCTGCAAGTTAAACCTTTTTTTCTCCAGACGGAGGGAGTGCCCCCTTGTTTTTTGAGGGGGTTTTACATGGAACAGGATTTCACCATATTTTTTGTATGCGCCATTCATATATTTATATAAGTTAATCATGTCCCCCCTTAGTCGTCTTTTCTCAAGGCTAAATAGGTTTAGTTCTTTTAATCTTTCCTCATAACTTAGATTCTCCATGCCCCTTATTAGCTTCGTTGCTCTTCTTTGTATTTTTTCCAACTCCAGGGCATCCTTTCTATGAACTGGAGCCCAGAACTGGACTGCATATTCTAGATGAGGCCTCACTAATGCTTTGTAAAGTGGTAATATTACATCCCTGTCCCGCGAGTCCATGCCTCTTTTGATACACGACAATATTTTGCTGGCCTTTGAAGCAGCTGATTGACACTGCATGCTGAAATTTAGTTTATGATTTACAAGTACACCCAGATCCTTCTCAACAATTGACTCCCCCAGTGTAGCTCCCCCTAGGACATATGATGCTTGCAGGTTTTTCGTACCCAGATGCATAACTTTACATTTATCTACATTAAACTTCATTTGCCAAGTGGACGCCCAAACGCTTAGTTTGTTTAAATCTGCCTGCAATTCACAAACATCTTCCATAGTCTGAACTATATTGCATAGCTTGGTGTCATCTGCAAAAATAGAAATAGTGCTATTAATCCCATCCTCTATATCATTAATAAATAAGTTGAATAATAGTGGTCCCAGCACTGAACCCTGGGGTACACCACTTATAACTGGGGACCCTTCAGAGTAGGAATCATTGACCACAACTCTCTGGATACGGTCCTTGAGCCAATTCTCAATCCAATTACAAACTATACTTTCTAAACCTATAGTCCTTAATTTACCCATTAGATGTCTATGAGGGACAGTGTCAAATGCCTTTGCAAAGTCCAAAAACACTATATCCACAGCGGCCCCTCTGTCTAGGCTTCTGCTTACCTCTTCATAAAAACAAATCAGGTTGGTTTGACAGCTTCTGTCCTTTGTAAAACCATGCTGGCTGTCACTTATAATACTATTTATTGTCACATAATTCTGTATATAGTCCCTCAATAGCCCCTCAAACATTTTCCCCACAATTGATGTTAAGCTTACTGGTCTATAATCACCCGGCGAAGACCTAGAGCCCTTTTTGAAAATAGGCACCACATTTGCCCTGCGCCAGTCCCTTGGCACTATACCACTCATGAGAGACTCTCTAAATATTATTAAGAGGGGGACAGAAATAACTGAACTAAGCTCTTTAAGAACTCTAGGGTGTAACCCATCTGGTCCCGGGGCCTTGTGTACATTTATTTTATTTCATTTAGCTTGGACCATATCTACATTCATCCAATTCAGTATATCAACTGATATATTAACAGCACCGGCAGCGGCTACATCAGCTGCTCCTTCTTCTGTTGTATATACAGAGCGGAAGAACCCATTTAGTAACTCTGCCTTCTCTTGATCCCCTGTGACCAACTCCCCATTACCACTATCTAAGGGTCCTACATGTTCAGACCTGGGCTTTTTTGCATTTATATGCTTGAAGAATTTTTTAGGATTTGTTTTACTGTCCTTGGCCACCTGCCTTTCATTTTGTATTTTTGCTGATTTTATTATCTTTTTACAGATTTTATTAAGCTCTTTATATTTTACAAAGGCTGCAGATGTACCCTCAGATTTGTATTTTTTAAATGCCCTTTTTTTGTCATGTATTGCCCTTTTTACAGAAGGTGTAAGCCATGTGGGGTTTAATTTTAGTCGTTTATACTTGTTACCTGTAGGAATACATTTTGCACTATAATAACTCAAAGTAGATTTGAAAATCTCCCATTTATCATTTGTCCCATTATTTGACATTAGTTCTTCCCAGTCTATATCCTGAATTGCAGCCCTCATCCTGGGGAAATTGGCTTTCTTAAAATTAAATGTTTTTGCCCTCCCAGCCTGCGTTTGTTTTTTACAGTATAGGTAAAATATAACTATATTATGATCACTGTTACCAAGGTTTTCACAAACATTGACATTCCCAACAAGCTCTGCATTATTAGAAATGACCAGATCCAACAGAGCTTCACCTCTAGTCGGGTCTTCCACAAACTGGCACATAAAATTTTCCTGCAACAGGTTGAGGAAATGTCTCCCCTTTGCAGTTGAAGCCGAACCATGACACCAATTAATATCCCGATAATTAAAATCTCCCATTATCACAACAGTACCCGCCTGTGCAGCCCGCTCCATTTGTTTATATATTTGACCTTCTATCTCTTCAGTTATATTGGGGGGTCTATAGATTACACCAAAGTAATTTTTTCAGTGTTTACTTCCCTTTGTAATTCCACCCACAAGGTTTCAACCTCCTCACAGTCTTCACCCTCTAATGTCTCATTTACACTCACCTTCATATCGCTTCTCACATACAGACATACACCACCGCCTTTCCTATTTGCCCTGTCTTTCCGAAACAGTGTAAAACCCTGTAGATTTACAGCCCAGTCATGTGAAGAGTCCAGCCATGTTTCAGCAACACCAACTATATCTATATCTTCTTCCAGTATTAAGGCCTCCAGCTCCCCCATTTTGCTTGCTAGACTTCTGGCATTTGTGAACATACACTTTAAAGAGGCTCTGTCACCAGATTTTGCAACCCCTATCTGCTATTGCAGCAGATAGGCGCTGCAATGTAGATTACAGTAACGTTTTTATTTTTTAAAAACGAGCATTTTTGGCCAAGTTATGACCATTTTTGTAGTTATGCAAATGAGGCTTGCAAAAGTCCAAGTGGGTGTGTTTAAGGGTATGTTCACACGGCCTATTTACGGACGTAAATCGGGCGTTTTTGCCCCGAATTACGTCTGAAAATAGCGCCTCAATAGCGCTGACAAACATCTGCCCATTGAAAGCAATGGGCAGACGTTTGTCTGTTCACACGAGGCGTATATTTACGCGCCGCTGTCAAATGACGGCGCGTAAATAGACGCCCGCGTCAAAGAAGTGACCTGTCACTTCTTTGGCCATAATTGGAGCCGTTATTCATTGACTCCAATGAATAGCAGCGCTAATTACGGCCGTAATGGACACGGCATTCAAGCGCCTGCACATGCCGGTACGGCTGAAATTACGGGGATGTTTTCAGGCTGAAACATCCCCGTAATTTCAGCCGTAACGGATGCCCTCATGTGAACATACCCTAAAAGTAAAAGTCCAAGTGGGCGTGTATTATGGGCGTACATCGGGGCGTTTTTAATACTTTTGCTAGCTGGGCGTTCTGATGAGAAGTGTCATCCACTTCTCTTCAGAACGCCCAGCTTCTGGCAGTGCAGACACAGCGTGTTCTCGAGAGATCACGCTGTGACGTCACTTCCCCAGGTCCTGCATCGTGTCAGACGAGCGAGGACACATCGGCACCAGAGGCTACAGATGATTCTGCAGCAGCATCAGCAGGTAAGTAGCTACATCGACTTACCTGCTAACGCTGATGCTGCTGCAGAATCAACTGAAGCCTCTGGTGCCGATGTGTCCTCGCTCGTCTGACACGATGCAGGACCTGTGAGTGACGTCACAGATCTGAACTGCCAGAAGCTGGGCGTTCTGAAGAGAAGTGGATGATACTTCTCATCAGAGCGCCCAGCTAGTAAAAGTATTAAAAACGCCCCGATGTACGCACATAATACACGCCCACTTGGACTTTTACTTTTAAACACACCCACTTGGACTTTTGCAAGCCTCATTTGCATAACTACAAAAATGGTCATAACTTGGCCAAAAATGCTCGTTTTTAAAAAATAAAAACGTTACTATAATCTACATTGCAGCGCCTATCTGCTGCAATAGCAGATAGGGGTTGCAAAATCTGGTGACAGAGCCTCTTTAACTTGCCTTTAAATGTTTCACTTTCAGTATCAGAAATGTGATTATTTGACATTTGGGCCTTTTTATTTTCACTGCTGTTTTGTAACGAAAGGATCTCCTTATCTTGTTGCCTAGTCCTCTCCCCACCGTCTGTTTCTCCCCCCACCAATATAGTCTGACCCCTCTCTAACCTAACTACCCCTTTATTTCCTACATTGGCCTCCCTCCTCAGCCCTAGTTTAAATACTCCGCCACCCCAGCTAGAATTCTCTCCCCCAGCACAGCGGACCCCCTTCCATTTAGGTGCAAATCATCTGCAGAATACAGTTTGTACCCCAATGATGCATGAATGTATGTTTGCATGTATGGTTGCATGTATGTATGTATGTATGTATGTATGTATGTATGTATGTATGTTGTCATGTATGTATGTATGTATATATGTGCATGCATGTTTGCATGTATGTATATATGTGCATGTTTGTATGTATATTTGCATGAATATATATGTATGTATGTATGTTTGCATGTGTGTATGTTTGCATGTATGTAGGTTTGCATGTATGTATGTATGTATGTATGTTTGCATTTATGTATGTTTGTATGTATGTTGTCATAGATGTATGTATGTATGTATGTATGTATGGATGTATGTTGTCATGTATGCATGTATGTATATATGTGCATGTATGTTTGCATGTATGTTGGCATGTATGTATATATGTGCATGTGTGTATGTATATTTGCATGTATATATTTGCATGTATGTATGTTTGCATGTATGTATGTTTGCATGAATGTATGTTTGTATGTATGTTTGCATGTATGTATGTTTGCATACATACATGCATACATGTATGTATGTATGTATGCATGTATGTTGTCATGTATGTATGTATGTATGTATGTATGTTGTTATGTATGTATTTATATATGTGCATGTATGTTGGCATGTGTGTATGTATATTTGCATGTATATATTTGCATGTAAGTATGTATGTTTGCATGTGTGTATGTTTGCATGTATGTATGTTTGCATGTTTGTATGTATGTTTGCATGTATGTATGCATGTATGTATGTTTGCATGTATGTATGTTTGCATGTATGTATGTTTGCATGTATGTATGTATGTTGTCATGTATGTATGTATATATGTGAATGTATGTATGTTTGCATTTTTTTTTTGCATGTATGTTTGCATGTATGTTTATATATATATGTGCATGTATGTAATTATGTTTGCATGTATTTATGTTTGCATGTATATTTGTGCATGCTTGTATATATGCATGTATGTATGTTTGTTTGTATGTATGTATGTTTTCATGTGTGTGTGTGTATGCATGTATGTATGTATGATAGTTTGCATGTATGTATGTATATATGTGTGTATGTTTGCATGTATGTATATTTGCATGTATATATGTGCATGCTTGTATGTATGTTTGTATATATGCATGTATGTATGTATGTTTGCATGTATGTTTGTTTGTATATATGTCTGTATGGCCATGTATGATACTGTCTGCTGGCGCCCTGTATCTAAGTCAACTTCGCGGCAGGCTTCTATACATGGTATAACCGTCAGTATCACACATTAAACTGAATCTAAGCCTGACAGGTTTGGTGTTTGGACTACGTCGTTTTCAAAGACTACTTAGATGACGTTTTTTTTTTCTACAATAAAATGGTTAATGAGGGTTGTGTTGGGGGTGCTTTATTTCAATAAAATATTTTATCTATATCTTTGTCTTTTTCTTTTCAAATTTTATTACTACCACTTTAGTAATGGCCGCTGTCTGAGTGACAACATCCATTACTAAGGCGAGGCTTAGTGTTAGCCGGTGCAGAGGCTAACACTAACCACCATTATTACCCCGGTACCCACCACCACCAGGGGTGCCGGGAAGAGCCAGGTACGATCCAGTACCCGACCATCTGTTGTGATGGTAGGGCTCTGGGGTGGCCGCAGGCTGGTATTATGAGGCTGGGAAGGGCCAAAAACAGTGGACCTTCCCACCCTTGTAATGCTAGGCTGCTGCTTCTGTGTTGTATCTGGCTGGTTATAAAAGTGGGAGGGACCCCACGTCATTTTTTTTAATTTTTTATTTTTTTTTAAAGACGTGGGGTTCCACCCAATTTATCATAACCAGCCACATACAACAGTGTTATAAGCCTGGGAATGGACAAACCCAGTGGCCCTTCCCACCCATGTAATGCTAGACTGCTGCGGCCTTGTATATGGCTGGTTATTAAAAATGTGGGGGACCCGTCTATTTTTATAACCAGCCCGATACAACACAGCAGCAGCAGCCTAGCATTACAAGGGTGGGAAGGACCACTGTTTTTGGCCCTTCCCAGCCTCATAATACCAGCCTACGGCCGCCCCAGTACCCGACCATCACCGTACCAATAACACCTTCACATGATTGGCAAGTCACCACGTAATGGTAAGACCAGAGTTCACAGCAGCACAGAGTATTTCAGGAGATGAGCATGCGGATCTTGTGCGGGGTGGTGACTTGCCAATCATGTGAAGGTGTTATTGAGGACAGGAGTGGAGGAGAGGTAACAGACTGAGCTACGTAAGGGTAAGAGCAGAGTTCACAGCAGCACAGAATCTGCACGCTCCTCTCCTGAAATATTCTGTGCTGCTGTGAACTCTGCTCTTACCATTACGTAGCTCTCAGTCTGTTACCTCTCCTCCACTCCTGTCCTCAAGAACACCTTTAAATGATTGGCAAGTCACCACCCCGCACAAGATCCGCACGCTCATCTCCTGAAATATTCTGTGCTGCTGTGGACTCTGCTCTTACCGTTACGTGGTGACTTGCCAATCATGAAGGTGTTATTGAGGACAGTAGTGGAGGAGAGGTAACAGACTGAGAGCTACGTAATGGTAAGAGCAGAGTTCACAGCAGCACTGAATCTGCACGCTCATCTCCTGAAATACTCTGTGCTGCCTTAAACTCTGTGGACAGGTCAGGATCCTGTTTCTTTTAAATGCTGCACTGTAGCGCAGCCTTATATAGTGGATCGAGCGGGTTGCCTAGCAGCATTTAAAAGAAACAGGATCCTGACCTGTCCACAAAGTTTAAGGCAGCACAGAGTATTTCAGGAGATGAGCACGGCCGGCCACGGGCAGCCATTCCTTTTTGCGAGCCGTGCTCCCATTATGCACACGACCGTAAAAACACCCATTATTGCGGGTCGTAATTACGACCCGCAATAACGGGCTCATAGACTTCTGTTACCCACGGGTACCTTCCCGTTTTCTCACGGGAAGGTGCCCGTTCCATTAAAAAAAATAGAACATGTTCTATTTTACGGGCCGTGCTGCTATAATTATAATGACAGCACGGTTCGCAAAAGCGGCCGGCTGCCCGTGGCCGGCCGTGCCCGGCCGTGCTCGTAATTACGAGTCGTAATTACGAGCACGGCCTGTAAAATGAAAAAATAGAACATGTTCTATGTTTTTAACGGCACGGGCACCTTCCCGTGAGAAAACGGGAAGGTACCCGTGGCTAACAGAAGTCTATGGGCCCGCTATTTCGGGTCGTAATTACGACCCGTAATAACAGGTGTTTTTACGGTCGTGTGCATGAGGCCCCGTAATGACGGGTGGCTACATGTGTGCACCCGTCATTACGACAGTGTTGCTAGGCGACGTCAGTAAATAGTCACTGTCCAGGGTGCTGAAAGAGTTAACTGATCGGCAGTATATGTTTCAGCACCCTGGACAGTGACTACCGATCACAATATAGAGTAACCTGTAAAAAAAAAGACGTTCAAACTTACCGGGAACTCCCTGCTTCCTCCAGTCCGGTCTCCTGGCCGTTGCCTTGGTGACGCGTCCCTCTCGACATCCGGCACGACATTCCTTGATGACGATGCAGCCCATGTGAGCGCTGCAGCCAATCACAGGATGCCGCGTCAGAAAAGAAGGTCGGACTGGAGGAAGAAGAGGGACTCGTCCCCAAGACAACGACCAGGTACGTATGAAATGCTTTTTATTTTATTTTTAATCAGCAGCCTCTTTTCTCTATCAGTGATTGATAGAGACAAGTGGCTGCCGATTTGTATAATATTTTTGACCGGGTTCGGTCAAAACGGGTTCGGCCGAACCCGGTGAAGTTCGGATTCGCTGCGAACCAAACTTTTCCAGAAGTTCGGACCGAAACCGGGTTCGGTTGTCCCGGTTCGCTCATCTCTAGTCAAAATGCTCACTATATGCCAAGATGAATTCCTTGTTAGGTGTAGGTTCCAAAATGGGGACTTTTTTGGGGTGTTTCCGTTGTTTTGGCATCGCACCTCTTCAAACCTGACATGGTACATAAAATATAATCTAATAATAAGAAGGCCCCAAGATCCTCTAGGCACTATATTGCTTCTCAGGCCTGTGCTTCAGTAAATTAGCACACTAAAAACTGCAGAATCTGGGCAATAAATATTAAGTTGTGTTTATCTCGTAAAACCTTCCGTGTTACAGAGAAAAAAGGATTAAAAATGTATTTCTGCAAAAAAACCTGAAATTTGTACATTTCACCCCTACGTTGCTCTAATTCTTGTGAAAGGTCTGTAGAGTTAAGAAAATCTCTAAATGCTGTTTTGAATACTTTGAGGGGTACTGTTTTTAAAATGGAGTGCTTTATGGGGGGTTGTATTGTATGGGCCCCTCAAAGCCACTTCAGAACTGAACTGGTCCCTGTAAAAACAGCCTTTTGAAATTTGTGTGAGAATGTCTGCTAAAGTTCTAAGCCTTGTAACGTCCTAGAAAAATAAAAGGATGTTCAAAAAACTATGCCAATCTAAAATAGAGATATGGGAAATGTTAATTAGTAACTATTTTGTGTGGTATATCCATATGTATTACAAACAGATACATAGAAATTTGTAAAAATTCGCAATTTTCGCAAAATTTTAGTGTTTTTCACAAATAAATACTGAATGTATCTACCAAGTTTTACCAGTAACAAAGTCCAATGTGTCACGAGAGAAGAATCTTACAATCGCTTGGATAGGTAAAAGCATACAAACATTTGCTAAAATAGACATGTTTGGAGGATTGACATGTCCTCATTAAATCCAGTGACTCACAGGTGACGTCTTCGCTGATTGTAGACGTTCTCTTTCCTTTTCTTCCCTTTCCAGCCAAGATTGTTATGACGACTTGCCATAATAAATGCAGAGTCTGCTGCCCAGACTATTTTGGCCGATTGCTTCTGCAGCAATTCCCAGCATTTTAAGTAACAAGAATTAATTCATACCCCAGACCAGACCCCTATATAAATTCAGAATTTAAACAGGACTCCTATATAAATTAAGATTCCAAACCTTACAGCTTTTATAATTCAATTACTAACAAGACCCCTTAATTTTAATGGGACAGGGGTGCAATACCGTGCACAGCCACTAAAAATGTAACAGCACGTGCTAATACGAATGAGAAGGTAAACCATGAAAACAATGAAGAGGCTGCAGCTCTCATACAAGGGTTGCAGACCCTTCAAATAGCTGATCGGCGAGGGTGACAAGAGTCGAACCCACCCCGCTCTAATATTGACAGCCTATCCTAAGTACAGGCCATCAGTTTTAAAAACCCAGATAACCCCTTTGAATAATAAAATTCCTGCTTTCTGCAGCTGTCTCTGTGTACTGTTTGCTGTATATAAATTTATATAACTTCCACTTAGTGCAATGCAACATGCAGTAAATCCATATACAGAAAGCTGCCCTAGTTGTACCTGCAGGCACCCAGAATTTTATTATTTCAATAAAGCTGTGTAAAGGGAAGCAGGGAATGAACTCTCTATCAGAAAAACGGAGCTTGGCTTAGAAAGATAATTGGTGCATTTCTGGGATCACATATAACACCACTAACTTGAGAAATATAGGAATATTTATGCCCGATAAACATTATTATGACAAATTATTCACTTAATTAATGACTAATAAAAGAAACACATTGAACCTTCTACATGCTGTGGATTTCTCAGGTGTTAATGGGTTTCATACATACTGTAGTTATATGAGGTTCACTGGCAACCATTGGATGATGAGGACATGAGACATTTGTAAATCACTTAAGCATTTCTTGATGTCGCTCCCTGTCTTTACAGTTTACCTAATGGGCCAGCAATGGTTTTAGGAGTGACCCGGATTAAGGGACCAGGCAGGAATTCTTTGGTCCTCTTGACTTCAAATGCTGCAGAGAATGTGGTATCCATAAAAATATCATGCAGCCATTTTTCATGAATACATCTGGGTGTTGGTCTTCTACCCCCTCTTGGGAGGCCTATGATCTATATACTATTCCAACTTAGTTGGTTCCCGAAGTTATCCGCCTTCTGGTGCCACAGATCTACTTTTTAGAACAGGAGAGCAACTGGCAGAGATTATGTGCAGTTATCTGTGAGCTATTTATGCTGAATACGTTCACATCAGGTCTGACCGTCTCCTCTCAGGATGAATAGATCAATTCTTACCACCTCTTTATTCCCTCGAGAGCTGAGCACAGGAGATGCAGCATGTAGGATGTTCTTACTGGTGCAGAGCCCCAGCACCTTATGAGGGTCTTCAGGTTTTTAGTCATATTTATTACAAAGATTATGTATTTTATTATAATATTAATTGTTTCCTCAATGTCACACAGACAGAAATTATTATCTATCAGATGTTCAGCAGCTGCAGATCCGTCCAGATTGTAATAACTAGACACACACTAAACCAACTGTGAGAGATGAACATTACAAGTTCCATGCACCAAGACTGAACCATATCTCCGACTTTTACAATTTATTATGGGTTTTAATTCTATCCCTGATCTCCTGTCTTGGCAGTACTGGGTAAGAGTCTGTCCACGGAAACATTATGAATATAGAAACTACATTCAAAATATAAATAACAATCAAACATTAAAAATATTGTTAAAGCCATACTGAAATATGCAAATTATGTGTGTGGTCATAAAAGCAGCTCACGCCGGGTATATCTATTGTGATGTCACTACTATTAATGATGGTAAATCTATAATTGAAATATGCAAATTATGGGTGAGGTCATAAAAGCATCTATTGTGATGTCATAGAGCTTGTGTATATGCAATGATGCTGGTCACAGAGCTGTCTCTCAGTTGGATGTGACCGGTAAGTTCTCTATCATTTCTCTATCTGTACCTGACTCTGATCGATTCATTATATTAGGAACATTGAATCCATGTCTTCAAGATATGGTTTATTAGAGGTTGTAATATCTTTTTTTGTTTTATTATACAATTGAATTGCTTAAATATCATAGAAAGAACACAGGCTGTAAGAAATGGCAGCCTACATTCAGCCGATAATAGATTTGCAGGGTAACAGCACATAATTTTGGTTCCCTGCAGCCCTGAGAACTTATTTTGGCTCTCGATTGTAAAGGAGAAATTACAGTATGGTCATATTAGGGGACTGTTATGTAGTAAGTCCTTATATTAGTGTAAATTCCCTAAAAATAATTCCATAAATTAACACATTAACACAATGTAATAACATTCAGAATTTTGATCAAGTAATATAAAAAAAACATGTAAAAGCCATTGAAAATGCCATATTAAGATCTGTAAGTTATAACGAGTGTAGTTAGGTAATCCACCTACACTATATGGCCAATAGTATTTGGACACCTCTCCTAATTATTGAGCCAAGAATCAGCTGGATGGGTGTAAAACACGTCGCCGTTGAATTTTGGAGCAGGGGAAACATGTTCTGTTGAGTAATAAATCACGGTTCACTATCTGGCCATCTAATGGACGAATTTGCGTTTTGTGCCTGCCCGGAGAATGCTACCTACTGGACTGTATAGTGCCTATTATAAAATGGAGTGAAGTTTGTATAATGGTCTGGATTGTTTGTAAGGGGTTGGATTAAATCCCCATTTTTCCAGTAGGGGTTAATAAGTCTATTTAAACAATTGTATGCTTCCAACTTTGTGGTAATAGTTTGGGTAAGACCCTTTCCTGTCCTAGTATGACTGTGCCCCTGTGCACAAAGAGGCTCCCTAAAGACATGGTTTGACAAGTTCGATGTGGAGGAACTTGCGTATCTGCACAGAACCCGGACCTCAATCCCAACAAAACCTTTGGAGTGAATTGGAAAGGCAATTGCGAGCCAGACCTTTTTGCCCAACATCAGTGTCTCAACCATTGGTGTCCATATACTTTTGGCCATATACTGTAGTGTACCGAGTGTATATCTATTGTGATGTCACCGAGCTTAGGTATAAAGTATAGTGCTGGCCAGAGGGCTGTCATTTATCAGGTGGATGTGATCGGTACGGTAAGTACTTTATCATTGCTACGTCTCTAGAACAGTCTCATCTATCAGTCTCTTTATGAATATTGGATTCTTACATGTAATTCTAGTGTTTGTCGTGTTATTTGTGTTTTTTATTTGGCATACTTATACACTAGGAAATTGCTTAAATAGCAATATTGTGGCCTGTCACATCTGCTCCATAGACAGAATGCAGATTGCAGACAGAAATTGGTGTCTGTATTCTGCTGGTAGATTCATAAAGCAACCACAAAGCAAAGAATGTGAATCTCTGGGAACTTATTATCACACCCTCCAGTTTATAACACCAGTAATTCTCATAATAAATGTTTATAAGGGAATTCATATTTATGAATTTTAGGTTTTCTGTCTGTAGACTATACTATTTATATATCAGGTCAATCCTGAATATTAGCTGGTATGGCTATGCAACCAACCTACATCAGGTGCCGCTATTGTGATGTCTTGAGATGAGTCTAGATAGCCGTGTTTCTTACTGCGTCTATGGTAGTATTGGTTTTATTACAAGATTTAAACTATTTGATGTTTGAATCATGTACATAAATAAATGATTATAAGGAGTATTGCTTTTTTTTTATTTTTTATTTTTTTTAGTAATAAAATATTAGTAAGTCCAGGAATAAACAGCCTAATAGCATTCGTCAGACTAAATTGTAGAAGGATAGTGCTAATCCCCTGGAAACGTGTCCTTATTAACAATTGAAATTAATAATTATGTATATAATCATAATAATAATAATAATAACAATAAAAAAGATAACAATAAAAAGTATTTATTACTAACTCCAATTACTTAGGTTCTAAATTCTGGTTATCAATTAATATTAAAAAAAATTCAACCCTTTAAAATGCCATATGGTCAATTTAACAACCAATACATTGTTTCAGCTTCCAAACCTAATACAATGTTATCAACAGGGGCTCCCAGGTCATGTGATCCTCTGACACTTATGATTGACAATATTCTGTTATAGGAATACCCTATTTAATAACTAATTTTTCCAGCTAGTTTCATCACAAGTAACGACTCCCTTATAGTTTTCTGGTCTTTCTAGGTCTTGCTGTTGGATTGACACTGTGTTACTTACTGTGTTGCTTATACGGTTAGCGATTTGTCCTATTTTCGGAGAACTAGAGGCGATTAGTCAAATTCTATCTTGACTGTCTCCTGGTTTTCTACCAAGGACATTGGTGCAGTTTTGCACCCGGGCATTAAACAACCATGCCCTTTTGGAAAAAATCTAAGAAATATCACGTCTCCCAAATTCCTGATGAAGGAAATCTGATGGGAGACATACCAACTATGGAGGAGCCTAACATCTCGCTCCAGAAGTTTTCTGTCATCAAAGATATGGCAGATGAAAAATCCAGCGATCTTAGTCACAGCAAATATTGTGACATTACATCAAAGAACACCAAGAAGAGCGCATTCAGCCTGCTGACCCGCCTGCGCTCCAAAAATATCTGTAAAAGGTATGTAACTAATAATTCTCATACATTGCTCAGATATCCAGAGCTGTGGTATAACAGTCACTAGATCTTTAATTCTCCCCATATCTTCACAGAAACTTTGGCAGCAGCGCTGTGATCGGCGCTAGAGAACTGGATCGCTATTTCCCAGATAGACGGTTGAGACTATATGTTGCCACCTGGAATATGGAGGGAAAGGTGAGAAGTAATGTACAATATTTATTGTGACCCATCAGTGTGCCCGAGCTCAAGTTGGATGAAATGGGCCAGTAACCATGTCTCTTTAGTTTGTAGTTGAATATCACATAGACAGGTTATATTCTACCCTATGTCAGTTGAGTTGGCGCTCTTTGTATACAATATTAATGTTTGTATATTTTGAACAGGATTACCCGCAAAATGTGGAGGATCTGCTGTTACCATCAGATGATACGAAAGACATTTATGTTATTGGCGTTCAGGAAGGATGTCCAAACAGGTAAGTCTTCTCAGGTTGTCTTACACCAGCCTATGACTGCAGATGGACAGCAGGGCGGCTGATACAAATTCTCTCTCAATGCTCTACTTATTGTATTATCACTCCTTAATTTTCAAAATGTATCCCCAGAGGTTATTATTATATGGAGTGTTGATACAGATGAGTTGAGTATCTTAATCTTGTGTCATTTATTAATATGTAAATCTGAAATTGTGTCTTCTTGTAGACGGGAATGGGAGATAAAATTACAGGAGACCCTTGGACCACACTATGTATTATACCACTCCTCCGGGCTCGGAGTCCTGTATCTCACCATCTTTGTTCGACGGGAACTAATCTGGTTCTGCTCAGGTAAGATTCACATTCCTACGTCTACATAAGAAGTGTTGAATGTAGTCATTAGCTGGAACATCTTATTTAGTTATTAGACTTAGATGCCTAAGAGCTTGGCTCTCAGATTCTTGACTTCTGAGTATTGGAGATCTAAAAGTTCACACCACAGTTACAAAGTATGAAATTATGTTCTAGTAATATTTCCATAGTTTAATTGGAAATAATTGCTATTCCATTGTTGCATGTAGTACTCTTAACCACTGACCCGTCTTTTTGTGTTTAATTTCTTATACAGAGGTAGAGCACACCCATGTAACAACCAGGCTATTCCACCATGTGAAAACTAAAGGAGCCTTGGGTGTTGCCTTCACCGTCTTTGGAACATCTTTCCTTTTTATTAATTCACATCTGAGATGTAAGTATTTACAATATTAATATATGACCATGTACAGTTTTACTTTGTATAAAATTGCTGCTATTTGATAATTAACTGAAATATATGGGATGATATCAAGAGATCTGTACTTATGTTTTGGTAAAAATAAAAGGTTTGTTCCAGTTTGATCAAACTTTTTCTAATCTATCAATCTCATTCTATGTTGTGAGTGGCCAGTAATACAGATACACGCAGGTAGAATTAGTGCAGGAGGGGGTGGCGGCGGCTGGTTTCAGTTGCGCCGCCTCCCCCTCTGAGAGGCAGCAGGGCGGACGGTGCGGCCGTATAATCCCTCACACCCACCCCTCCTCTCCATTAGCGGCGGTGGCGCGCTGCAATGTGTTTTTTTGAAAATAATATGCGATTGGGGCCGCCCATATGATCATCCGCCACTGCTAATATGTATTTTTTTGTTGGCAGTTGGGGCAGTCAACAAGAGGATCCAGGACTATAAAACCATTACTGAGGGTCTCCGTCTGCCTCAAATTATTCCGGAAAGAATCAACTCCAATGCCTGTGAGTATTACTTATGTGGTTGAACCTATGGATCCTTTTATCTCTCTATTTGTCTCCGTTGAGTCTAATGCAGTCATGTGCTATAATTTTTTTATTTATTTTTATTCTACAGTGGACGTCACCAGCCGCTTTGATCGGGTGTTTTGGTTTGGAGACCTCAATTTTCAACTTAAAGAGGACAGAAAAAATGTGGAATCTCTTCTGCAGAAGATCCAAGGAAAAGATATGTCCAGTCTCCTCAAACACGACCATCTGAATGAAGCCAAGAACAATGGTATATTTACTAGTAGACAGATCTCTATCACTCCTCAACCTTCATTAAAGGGGTTCTCCACCTTCTGACAACTGATCACCTATCCACCGGATAGGTCATCAGTATATCATCGGTGCGGGTCCGACACCTGGACGCTGCACCGTTAAGCTGCTCCAGTGGCCTGCGGGCACCGGATGTTATGCCACACAATGCTATGTACGGAGCCGGTAGCAGTTGGCTCCTTACATAGCATAGCTGCCATGATGCATAACTGCAGGTCTGCCTCCTATTCACTTGAATAGGAGCAGAGTTGCAGTACTGCAGCTCGGCTGCAATTCCGTGGCCGGCGCCAACTGCATCCGGCATGTACGTCCGGTGCTCAAAGGCACCGGACCAGCTGATTAGTGCAGGGTCCGGGTGTCGGACCACCACAGATCATGTACTGATGACCTATCTGGTGAGTATGTCATTAGTTGTTAGAAGTTGGAAAACCCCTTTAATACCACAACCACTTCCACAGATTAATACAAATCACTGACATGATGGTTGATATGTTCCCCAAATTCTTATATAGTGCTAAAATTATCAATTGCTCCTTTTTTTTTTTAATACTGACTACTTTTTTTTCTTTCAACTTAAGGGTCCATATTTCTAGGGTTCAAGGAGCACACCATTGATTTCCTTCCTACATATAAGTTTGACATTGGCACAGACACCTATGATACATCAGCAAAGCAGAGAATTCCATCATATACGGTAAGATATCTTATTTCCAGGTCTACAGAGCTTGAGAGACAATAGAATCCATGGGCCAGAGCACCCATTATATAATGAATCCCCTCCCCCAATGTAATGAATTGTTATTTTTATAGCTGGAAGAGTAATTTCTTATGAACAAAGCTTTCAGTTAATTTTACTTTTATGTAGTGAGTTTGTCATCACAGTTTCCCAGTGTAATATGTCGTTGCCCAGTATGGGTCAAGGATACTTATTTAATGAAATCTGTGTGACCAAGTCAAACCTAAAATGCAATAAAGTCTCAATATTCTGCAATATAAATAAAGTAGGCCCAACATTTAGGTCTATGTTGTTTTGCAGTTTAATAATCTATTATAATATGATTTCACTAATGATATTTGTTATTTTCATGACCTCTACAGGACAGGGTGTTGTTTAAAAGCCAATGTGAGGGAGATGTGCGAGTCCTGAGATACGACTCTTGCCCTGT
Source organism: Rhinoderma darwinii (assembly GCF_050947455.1). NCBI lineage: Eukaryota > Metazoa > Chordata > Amphibia > Anura > Rhinodermatidae > Rhinoderma > Rhinoderma darwinii. The sequence continues at coordinate 172,883 of NW_027464016.1, read as the reverse complement.
TTTGAAGACCTCAGACCACCGACCTGTTTTTGGCATCTTTGAAGTAAAGATCAGGCCCGGTTCAGATGAGTAAGTCATGTTTTCCTCCATGTTGTTGGTATGATACTTTCAGTAGCCGTCATTACTACATGGTCCTTATAGCCAGAGCTCACACTTTGGGGCAGGTGGCTGTACACCTTGGTGACAGTACTGGAGGATTATAGGATGTGAAACTAAGCAAAGTGTGGTTACCTGCTAACATTATTATATGTCTTACATAAATATATTTCTCATTCCAGCATCCCCTTGGCTGGTGGACGCTTTGATCGTAAAATCTATGTAACGGGCATTAGGAGGAAAGGACAAAAAAAGTAGCTGCATCTGTTCATGTCCTTACAGGTAAGAGCTTTGTAGTTGTCTATTATGTTTGCGGTGAAAATGTTCTTCCATCTCTTAGGTTTTCCTCTGTATCTGTAATTTATTTTATCAACTAATTTAACTAAAGTGTAAATAAGTATTTTCAATCTTAAAATTCCAACTCCTTGTATTTAGACACGTTTTCATTTCTGAATGAAGGTTGTGGGCTTTGGGGAACAACTTCCCCAACTGTAAGCATGTATGTAGTATAGTACAATGAGTTTCCTAAAGGAACCGGTCATCTGAATGGATGGAACAACTGGATTTTATGATGCATTAGCTTCTAAGCAAAAATGATGGATACAAGAAACATTGCTATTGATGGAAGACATTACTTGGCATCTTGCAGGACTCCTAAGGAACAGTTACAATCTCCGGGGCATAAAACATCGGAATATTAGAAAGTTCCGGTAACATGCTGAAGAGCACAGCTCTAGTATTCGGCACACAGACAAATATGATTCAAAACTTCTTTCGTTTTATTTGTATTGTATTCAAATGCCATGGGCGGAGTGCAACGTTTCGGTCCTAGAAGACCTTCGTCAGGCACTGGAACCCTGTTGGCGTGGATGTATCCTGCTGATGAGCACTGCTGTTCATATCGCGGCTTACCGCTAGTTTTTGGCGCGGTAAGCCGCGATATGAACAGCAGTGCTCATCAGCAGGATACATCCACGCCAACAGGGTTCCAGTGCCTGACGAAGGTCTTCTAGGACCGAAACGTTGCACTCCGCCCATGGCATTTGAATACAATACAAATAAAACAAAAGAAGTTTTGAATCATATTTGTCTGTGTGCCGAATACTTCTCTACATACGATTGGGTTGGGACCCTATTCGTGCACCTCCTATAGGTCTTGTGCACTCTGAACCAATACCGAGCACAGCTCTAGGTCAGACCCACTGCTTGCATCAACCATCTTCAAGGTTTGTAGTGTGACGCCAAGGATCAATTAAGAAATTTATTTACCTCAAATCACCTTAAAAAGTCTTCTAGATTTTGTGTCTGCTAAGAAACACACATTATAGAACATTAATAGCAAATATTTGTCTTGCAGCATAAACATCAATTCCGCAGTACATCTGGCGAGAATAGCGCTCCCTGTCACCGGAGGAGCCACCATCAATGCTGATAGAAAGGTAAGTTCCTCTGGATGTGTCCCCTCTCTATATTTATCAAGCAGCCTGAATGATCAATATTTAATAGGGTTGTGTGCTTCTCCCCCCAGAACAAGTCAGCAGATATCAACAGAACATCAACACCAATAACAACCAAGGGCAGAATCCGCCATCTTACAAGAATTCCAATGGCGAGACTTAACATTTCTACAACATCTGTCACAGAAGAGACATCAATGTGGTCACCAGGGCATCAATATCACGCAGAAGACCAGGTTCAGAACAGGACAATATGTCATCTCTACTTGTGTCTGTCGAATCCAGATTTTCCACCCCTAACTGATACTACAGTATATACTGTGACATATTCCGTAGTTTTTGCTGGATCTTGTATTACCGTCATCTTTACCATTATATATTTTGATCCACAAAAACCTTAAATAAATCATTAACATCAATCCATAAGTGTGACTGGTAATTGTTATGTGCGCGGCTGCAACTTACACAATACAGAGTGTATGGAACGTGCCGCCATATGTACTGGATTATATACTTTAGGACAAAGAGTGCTAGGAGATGTAAAACATTGATATATTTGATAGTTGCTTAACCACTTAAGGACGCAGCCTAGTTCGGGACTTAGGGCTCAGAGCCCATTTTTCAAATCTGACATATTTAACTTTATGTGGTAATAATGTCGAAATGCTTAAACCTATCCAAGCGATTCTGAGAATGTTTTCTCGTGAGACATTGGGCTTTATGTTAGCTGTAAAATGTTGTTGATATGTTCAGTGTTTATTAATGAAAAATTGCAAAATTTAGAGAAAATGTAGAAAAAATAGAATTTTTCTAAAGTAAAAAATGCATCTGCTTGTAAAACAGATGGTTATACCAACCAAAATATTTACTAGTTCACATTTCCCATAATTCTACTTTAGATTGGCATGATTTTTTGAACATAAACAGCAATTTCTCATATTTTTAAGAAAATTTCAAAATCCTATTTTTTAAGGTACCTGTTCAGTTCTGAAGTGGCTTTGAGGCACCTATGTATTAGAAACACCCACAAAACTTCCCGTTTTAAAAACTAGACCCCTCAAAGTATTCAAAACAGCATTTAGAAAGTTTTTTTTAACCCTTTAGGCATTTCACAGGAATTAAAGCAAAGTGGAGGTGAAATTTGCAAATTTCATTTTTCTTGCTGAATTTAATTTTATTCTATTTTTTTCTGTAACACAGGTTTTACCAGAGAAACACTACTAAATATGTATTTTACAGATTCTGCCGTTTTTAGAAATGTCCCACATGTGGCTCTAGTGTGCTCTTGGACTAAAACACAAGCCCCAGAAGCAAAGAAGCACCTAGTGCATTTTGGGGCCTCATTTTTATTAGAATATATTTTAGGCAGCATGCCAGGTTTGAAGAGGTGTTTAGGTGCCAAAAAAGTAGGAATCCCTCAAAAGTGACCCCATTTTGGAAACTGCACCCCTCAAGGAATTCATTTATGGTTGTTGTTACCATTTTGACCCCACAGTTTTTTCACAGAGCGTCTTTGAATTGGGCTGTGAAATTAAAAAGATGAAATGTTTTCCAATAAGATGTCATTTTTGATCAAAATTTCTTATTTTCGCATGGAAAATGCCCCATTTTGTTGCCCAATTTGTCCTGAGTGCGGTAATATCCCATTTGTGGTGATAAACTGCCGTTTGGGCCCATGGGAGGTCTCAGAAGGAAAGAAGCGCTATGTGTTCTTTGGAGTCCAGATTTTGCTGGATTGGTTTTCGGGTGCCATGTCGAATTTGCAGAGCCCCAGAGGTATCAAAGCAATGGAAACCCACCAGAAGTGACCCCATTTTGGAAACTAAACCCCTCAAGGAATTCATTTATGGGTGTTGTGACCATTTAGACCCCACAGTTTATTCTCAGAATTTATTTGAAATGGGCTGTGAATTAAAAAAAATGTGTGATAAACTGGGCCCATGGGAGGGCTAAGAAGGAAAGGACCACCATTTGGCCTACTGGGGATTTTCTGGTACTAAGTCATGTATGCAGAAGCCCCTGAGGTACCAGTACAGTTGAAACCCCCGAGAAGTGACCCCGTTTTAAAAACTACACCCCTTAAGGCATTCATCTAGAGGTGTAGTGAGCATTTTGACCCCACAGGTATTGTTTAAAAGATAATGCGCAGCAGATAGTGCAGAGTGAGATTTGCAATTTTCTATACATATATGCCATTTCAGTGTCCGATATATTGTGCCCAGCATGCGCCACCGGAGACATACATCCCATAAACAGTAATGTGGGTTCTCACGGGTACAGCAATACCCTACATGTGGATGTTAACAGCTGCCTGGGCAGACAGCAGGGCCCAGAGTGTAAAGATGAGGGGGATAAGCTGTGCGGAGTGCATCATGGTAAGTAAAACTGGGGTAGATTGAAAATCAAGGGATGTATGATACATTTTAAAACACTTTCATACAGAGCCCTGGTTTTTCGGGACACGTGTCATATTGATATATTGTGTCTTACCCTATCCCCCTCTTATAGCATACTTTGCACTTCTTTTGACTTTTTCCCTTCTTGCCAGTTTGGGGAACTCCTCCTGGAAAGTATTGCCCTGGTACGATGTGTGTTGCCTTGCTTCCAGAAGTACTTGGTGCCCCCCTTCATGGTCCCTAAAGATTAGGTTCTTGATAACCACCTCTTGAAATTCCAGGAAAGTTCCCATCTGGCCTTTACATCGATGTAGTAGGTACGCATTAAACAATGCAATCTGAATGATGTGCACGGCCAGCTTCTTATACCACACCGCATGGCGCTGTAGGGCTTCAGGACTTGATCTGACAAGTCCACCCCTCCCATGCACCTATTGTAGTCCAGGATGCAGTCTGGTTTGGGGTTCTCTGTACTGGTACCTCGTACAGGTACATGGGCACTGGTATGGCCATGTATTGTTGTCAATACAACGACATCTCTCTTGTCCTTGTACTTAACACACAATATGTTGCTGCTAGAATGTGCCCTGCTTCCACCCCTTCTTGTTTGCCCAAGCAGTGTCTTAGGGAGGTGTAATGTCAGGATAGGGAGACAGACAGGTGAGCCCTAATCTATCCGCCACTCAGACCCTGCCTACTTTCACAGCCCGTCCTAGGCGACGGTGTACAAATGGGCGACGGTCCATATGCTCAATATGTGCACGACAGACAAACAAGACAAGGGTACACAAAAGCAAAGGGAAGTGGGGCAGTTGTCCACGGCAAAACCGTGAGCAACAGAGTAGTGGATGAGCCGAGTCAAACCAGGAGTGTACGTGTTAACAAATGCAGAGCAGGAGAATAGTCAGTCAAGCCAGGGTCAATATGAAGCAGAGGTCAATGGTAACAGCAGAAACAGCAGAGCCAGGAAACAAGAGAATCACAGGCAAAGGACAAGCATCAAATGAAGTTATAAGTAGACCAAGGGCGGGAGCTAGAACCGTCTGGCCAGGCTGCGATAGGCTCTCCCACTCCTCAGCCTACCAGCCTGAGTGGTAGCAGATCGAGTCACTCTAGCAGACCTAGACACAGATGCAGGCTTATTAACCACGGGCATTGACACAGAAGCTGTGTCAGGCAAATCCTTCACAGGAGGCCTCTCCGATTTCTTCTAGCAGTGCCGCATGCCACAGTACTTCTGGAAGCGAGGCACTTGAAGAGTAGGACGCTGGTATAAAAATTATCCAGTTAGAGGTGGTAAACCTGGTCCAGCAGTGGGTGCACCAAATCCCACCCAATTTTTGCGTTAACTCCCAGTAAGGGGGGGCATTCTAAGGGCTGAATACTGCTGTCCTTGTAAGTATACCCTGATGCACTCTCGCACAACTTATACATCTTCACGCCATACCTTGCCCTCTTACACGGCAGGTACTGGTGGAATTGAAGCCTCCCTTTAAAATGGACCAGGGACTCATCAATAGAAATACAATTCTCGGGGGTGTATGCTTTGGAAAACCGGGCACTAAAATGGTCTAATAGGGGTCTCCGTTTATACAAACGGTCAAAACTGGGGTCATCTCGGGGTGGGCGCTGCTCATTATCAGTATAATGTAAGAAGCGAAGTATTGCCTCATAACGCATCCTGGACACGGCCATACAGTACATTGGGGTGTGGTATAAGAAAAAGCCTCTTTTTTTTTTTTTTTAAGTTACCAGTTTAGTTCTGAAGTGGCTTTGGGGGGGCCTATATATTAGAAACCCCTATAAAACACCCCATTTTAGAAACTAGGCCCCTCAAAATATTCAAAACAGCATTCAGAAAGTTTATTAACCTTTTAGGTGTTTCACAAGAATTTAAAGCAAAGTAGAGGTGAAATTTACATATTTCAGTTTTTTTGTAAGATAATTGTTTTTATTCCTTTTTCTTTTCTGTAAAACAGAAGGTTTTACCCCGAGAAACATTACTCAATACCTATTGCCCAGATTCTCCAGTTTTGAGAAATATCACAGATGTGGTCCTAGTGTGGTAATGGACTGAAGCACCGGCCTCCGAAGCAAAGAACCACCTAGAGGATTATGAGGCCTCCTTTTTATTAGGCACCATGTCCAGTTTGAAGAGGTCTTGTGGTGCCAAAACAGTGGAAACCCCCCAAAAGTGACACTATTTTGGAAACTAGACCCCTTGAGGAATTCATTGTAGTTTTCATGGGGTGCATGTGACTTTTTGATCAGTTTTTGCTCTATTTTTTTTTTTTTTTTTTTTAAAACAATCCAATTTTATTGATACGAACACAGAAATGAAATAACACATTAACATTCACATTACAATTTTCCAACATCGTATACAATAGTGACAGCATATCAGGAAATCCCCAACTTCCCCCCTTTCCCCCCTTTCCCCCCTCCCCGCACAGCCCCCCACTATATCTCCGCCGTTTGTTTCTAGTACCATTCCTGGTCAGAGCACATGTCTCTTATCAAGTTTCCCCACCACCCCTTCTTTACTCCAGACTCTATCACCTCCAGTTCCTCAGACGACTCTCGCCCTTAGTCTGCTCAGTTCAGGTGTCAGCACCTCAGGACAGGCCATCCATCTGCTCCATTGTTTCTCAAATTTTTTTTCCGTGCCCCTTTTAGAAAATATCTTATGCTCCATCAGGATATTATAGTTCAACATTCCTACAATTTCCCTCATCCTTGGTGGCTCCGCGTCCAGCCAGTGTTTAGCAATGCATTTCCTCGTTTGATATAATATCTTGGCAATTGCCAGGCTTGCCATTCTGTCACTCTCCAATTCTCCCACCGCTCCCAACAACATAACTTTAGGGTCTGCCGCCAATTCCCAACCATACACCTGCTTTATCAGGTCCAATATTTCCCCCCATAGGGTCCTCAGGGCCTCACATGACCAAAACATATGCAATATGTCCGCCTTCTCCTCCGTGCACCTACGACATTTAGCATCCGCTCTAATACCCATCTGTTTTAATACCCACGGGGTGCGGTACACTCTGTGTATCAGGAAGAGTTGTGATCTCCTTTGCGCCAGACTGAGCGATAAGTGACATGTGGACGCTAATATCTCCCACTCCTCCTCGGTCAATGGACCGACATCCTGTTCCCATTTCGCTTTTACCAGCACCATTGGGTTTCCCAAGTGTTTGGACAGTAAGCTCCTGTACGCCATTGAGATCAGGCCTTTGGTCGTGTCAGCCCGTCCCACATACTCTAGGACCCCAAGAGCACAGACCGTCAGGTCCACCACATGCGCCTGCGCCTGTAGGGCATGATGGATCTGCAAATATTGGTAAAACATATTGTGCTCCAGTGGAAATAGGTCTTTCAACTGCTGAAATGATCTCAGCCCGTTATCATCATACAGGTGTTGTAATCGCCTAACCCCTGCCGATTCCCATTTTTGCATGCCCTCTAATTGGTATAATTCCCACAAGACCGGATTATGCCATAGGGGAGTATATTTGGTACACATTCCCACTCCCAGGATCTGTTTGCACTGCCACCATATTTTATGTATCAGGAGTAACGTTGGTTTAGCACTCGCCAATCTCTTAAAGGTATGCGCTTCCAGACCCTCTAGTGGGTTGAGTCCTCCCCCCAAATATGACAATAAACGTGCACTGGAGCCCCAGGTCTCTGTGTCCTCCCACCCCTTAAATTGTTGGCTCTGGGCAGCCAGGTAATATATCCAGGCATTTGGCAGCGCTACCCCCCCCCCCCCCTTCGTCTTTAGGCAATTGCAATTTCTCCAATTTAATCCTTGGAACCCATTTTTTCCAGACCAGATCCCGAAAGAGATTGTGCAATCGTCTGAACCAGTGCTTAGGTATCCATACTGGGGAGTTATGAAGAATATATAAAACTTGAGGCATAAGGATCATCTTGATTAGATTAGTCCTCCGCAGAGCAGAGAGCGGGAGCCTGTTCCAGGCATCCACCTTATGTTTCACCTTGAGCAGCAGTGGTGAAACATTCAAAGACATATAGTCTTGGACCCTAGCCGTCACCTTAACCCCTAGGTACGTAAATTCAGAGACTATCGGAATCCGGGGTCCCACTCCAGTATCTACCATATTCACCGTGTCAAGTGGCATCAGAGCAGACTTGGTCCAGTTAATATTTAATCCTGAGAACTCCCCAAACCTTGTGATCGTATCCATTATTACCTTCAGTGTATTCTCAGTGTCCGTCATATATATTAAAATATCGTCTGCATATAGTGAAATTTTTTCCTCCATTTCCCCATATTGCAAGCCTCTTATATGCTCCTCCTGTCTTATGAGGCACGCCAGTGGCTCTACCGCCAAGGCGAATAGCAATGGTGACAGTGGGCACCCCTGGCGCGTACCCCGGGCCAGTGAAAATTTCTCGGACATTGCACTATTCACCCGTATGCGGGCTGTAGGGGCCACATACAACAACTGTACCCACTTCACGAAGTTAGGGCCGAATCCCATCTTTTCTATTACTCGCCATAGGTACCCCCATTCTACGCAGTCAAACGCTTTTGCGGCGTCTAACGTTAGCACCGCCCTTCCTCCTTGATCATCCGGTGTCGCCTGAAGTTTTAAAAACAGCCGCCTGAGGTTGACAGCCGTCGATTTGGAGGGCATGAACCCCGATTGGTCTTCATGCACAACATGCTTTACCACCCTGTTCAGCCGCAGCACCAATATCTTTGCCAAAATCTTGACATCCGATGTCAACAAGGATATTGGTCTGTAGGACTCCGGTAATTGACTGTCTTTCCCCTCTTTTGGGAGAACCACTATCGTAGCCTCATATAGGGAGTCTGGTATTTTACCTCTGTCAAAACTATCCTGCAAAGTACTCAAGTATTCTGGCGCTAGTTCCGTCCCATATTCCTTATAGATTTCCCCCGGTAACCCATCTGGACCCGGAGCTTTCTCATTTGCCATATCCCTTATCGCCTGTTCCAACTCCTCCAGTGAAATAGGTGCCTCCAAGCTTTCACAGTCCTCCCGGCCCAAGGTAGGCAAATTAATGTTTCCCAGGTACTCGTCCAATTGCTGTGTGTCGTAATGCACTTTGGATGTATATAGGTCAGTATAAAACCGCTGAAATATTTGCAAGATTTGCCACGTGTGTGTGTCTCCACCCTCCCCCCCTCCCCCCTAAGGCCATGAATGAAATTATTACTCCCATGCGGCTTTGCCATCCTAGCGAGTATTCTCCCCGCCGTTTCCCCTTCTTCATAATATTTCTGTTTAAGGAATAATCGTTTATTATCCACCATTGTTAGTTAGTTTAACAACGTCTGTGCCTCCACCCAATGTCTAAGTGTCTCCTCGGACCCCTCTTCTACATGTCTCCCTTCTGTTTCTGTCACCCGAACCTCTAAACTTTCTCCCAATTGCCTAGATTTAGTTTTAATTCGTTTAATATGTTGAATGAATACTCCCCTCAACCATGCTTTCATGGCATCCCATAACACCCCTCGCAGCACTGACTCAGTATTAAAATTTAAATATTCTTTAACCAGGTTCCGTATTTCCCCGCCATCCATCAATCTTAGCCAAAACGCATTCAGCTTCCAATTCCCGGGGTTCCTGGTATGCCTTACACCCACTTCCATCGTCACCGCCATCGGAGAGTGGTCTGACAACGCCCTCTGTAGGTATTCAATTTGCGCTATGTACGGCACTGCTGAAGCTGAGCATGCTACCAAGTCTATTCGCGAAAGTGACTGAAATGTGGATGATGCACACGAGTACTGCCTCACCCCTGGAAGTTTATCTCTCGGAATATCCCGCAGACCCAATTCCTCATTTAATCTTCCAAAGGCAGTCAGGTCTCCTCTTTGCCCCCCTCCTCCCCTATGAAACCTATCCAACCCTTCAGACATCACTGCATTAAAATCCCCCATTACGATTAGCGGTACCTCAGGCCACCTAGAGAGTTTCTCCGTAACTCGTTTCAGTACAGTGCTAGAATAAGGCGGAGGGATATACAGCACTACTAGAATACAGTTTTTGTTCTATTTTTAAGAGGCGTGGAGACTAAAAAGCAGCAATTCTTCTATTGTTTTTTATTCTATTTTTTTTACAGCGTTTACCGTGCGCTATAAACAACATATTCACTTTATTCAGCATGGCGATACGATTACGGCGATACCAAATGTTTATAGTTTTTTTTTATGTCTTATGGTGTTTGCACAATAAAATAATTTTTATTAAAAATCATTTACATTTATGTTGCCTTATTCTAGGAGCCATACAGTTTTTGTCTTTTTTTCCATCAGGAAAGCCGTGTGAGGACTTGTTTTTGCGTAACGAACGGTAGTTTAGATCAGTACCATTTTTAGGTACATGCGACTTTTTGATCTCTTTTTATTCCATTTTTTGAGAAGTGAAGTGACCAAAAAACTGTGATTCTGGTATGGTTTATTATTATTTTCTTTTACGGCGTTCACCGCGCGGGATAAATAACAAAATACTTTTGTAGTTCAGGCCGTTACGGATGCGGCGATATCAATTATGTATAGTTTATTTGTTTATTTATTTATTTTTATTAATAATAAAAGACTGATAAGGGAAAAAGGGGGATTTTTACTTTTGTTACTTTTAAAACTTTTATTTTCTTATTTTTACACAACTTTTTTTTAACTTTTTTTAACTTTATTACTTTGTCCCACTAGTGTACTTGAGGGCAGGAGGCCCTGATCCCTATTCTAATACACTGCACTATATGCGTAGTTCAGTGTATTACAGCTGTCAGCTACTCACTGACAGCAAGGATTCCATAAATGGCACAGCTGGATGCCATTGTTAGGCGTCCGGTTGCTATAGCCACCATCGCCGGCCGCTATCGTGTAGCGGGCTGATGATGGCAGCTTAACCCCTAAGAAGCCGCTATCGCTATTGCAAGCGGCTTCCAAGGGGCTAATCAGCGGGGACACAGCGATCAGTCTCCGCAGAAGGAGCTGCGGCGACTGTTGTACGAGTTAGCAGCTGTTACAGCTCCTGTATGTGTCGGGAAGATGGCCGAAATGGCCGTTCCTCCCGCGACATACTATTCCAGCGCTGAGCGCGAACGATGCACTTAGCACGAAGGAATAGTATGTCGCTGAGCGCGAAGGGGTTAAGCATCCGTTTCCTAAAATGTAATATTAGACTCCCTTTACAAGCGGAGACAATACGATTAAGCAAATATTTTCTTTACGTTTCCCAGTATATAATATGGTACAATAAATGGTGCCGTGAAAAAGTACAACTTGTACTTCAAAAAACAATCCCTCATACGTTTTTTTTGGACCAAAAAATAAAAACTTATGGCTTCTGGAAGTTGGGGAGGAAAGAGCGAAAATGAAAAACCAAAAATAACTGTAAAAGTCAGGGGTTAAATATGAGGTTATAGGTAACATAAGTAATAATTCATGGCGTGATATATTTAGTAAAGTCCAGTTCATCTCATTCCACTATTGGACAGGAATAGTTGGTACACTGAAACTTGTAGAATTTCTAATTCTCTTGATGTAGGGATATGAATCTTGGACAATATGGGTGTAAGTATTAAAGGGGTTCTCTGCAAATAAACCTTGATCACTGTAAAATAAAAAATGTTATACAACTTTATAATATCCTTTGTGCTAAAATTTCTGTTTTAACCTTTGCTGTAATGGGATGAAAACACGGAGTGAAAACCCAAAGAAGCCAAATACTTCTCATGGATAGTAATATGCTACAATTGTATCCAGCCTAAGCAATAATCTGTAAACTAAACAGCATGGACTCTAAGGCCTCATGCACACGAATGTAATGGCTTTTATTCTACTCAAATACGCATCCCTATTCATCCAAAGTCATCTGCGACTCATTCGCATATAGGCACGCTGTCCACAAATACGTACCGTCATGCATCCTTAGTTCAGGTCTAATACACTGCACTATGTATGTAGTGTAGTGCAGTGTATTCGAATAGCGATCAGGCTTTCAAGTCCCCTAGTAGAAAAAAATATTTGAAAAAGTTATTAAAAATGTTGAATAAAAAAAAATTGTTTCAAGTTACATAAACAAAAAAACGCCTTTTTTCCCATAATAAAAGTTTTATTATAGGGAAAAATTTAAAACATTAAAAAAGTACACGTATTTGGTATCGCCGCTTCCTTAACGTTCCCAACTATAAAACGTTAACATTAATTTTCCTGCATGGTGAACGCCATAAGTTTTTTTTATAGAAAACAATGCCAGAATCACAGATCACCTTGCCACCCAATTCACTGATTGTGACTAAAGAGTAAAATTTGTAAACTTTATTAATATCTCGTTAAAATCAGGGGTACAATCACCACCGTGACAAAAGCCCAATGTGCTCAAAAATTTCTTTGAAAATGATTTTATATTTTATTCACTGATTCTATTGTAAACCCTGCAAAATGAATATTTTCGTATGATATATGGTGTTAGAACGTTTAAACATTGGTGTAACTGTAAAGGATCTGTCAGGCACAACTTCTGTGTATACGCCCATGGGTAATCAGTCTGCACCTCGTTCTATGTCTCTGAGACTGACTCCATCTTCCACCACTCAGGATGGCAGGCTTAGGAGTGGGAGAGCCTATCACAGCCTGGCCAGACGGAGCTAGCTCCCACCCTCTGTCTATTTATACCTGCCTTTCCTGTTCCTCCTTTGCTTGTGATTCTTCTCGTGTGGTTTCCTGGCCTTGCTGCAGCTCCTAGCTATTTGACCTTGCTTCATACTGACCCCGGCTTACTGACTACTCTCCTGCTCTGCGTTTAATACCTCGTACATTCCTGGTTTGACTCGGCTCGTTCACCTCTCTTGTTGCTCACGGTGTTGCCGTGGGCAACTGCCCCATTTCCCTTTGCTTGTGTCCCCTTGTCTGTTTGTCTGTCGTGCACCTACTGAGCGTAGGGACCGTCGCCCGGTTGTACCCCGTCGCCTGGGGCGGGTCGTTGCAAGTAGGCAGGGACTGAGTGGTGGGTAGATTAGGGCTCACTGTCTGTTTCCCTACCCCCCTGCCATTACATAATCACAAGCCCATATACCTAGGCTACCCTGGTCCCTCACTCTATTATGGACCCCCTTGAGACCCTGGCTCAGCAAATGCAGGGTCTCTCCCTACAGGTCCAGGCCCTGGCTCAGAGGGTCAACCAGCGTGACGCTACCATGGTAGTGCCCCTCACCTCACCTCTTGAACCCCACCTCAAGTTGCCTGACCGGTTCTCAGGGGACCGGAGGACTTTTCTCTCCTTTCGGGAGAGTTGTAGGCTCTATTTTCACTTAAAGCCTCACTCCTCAGGTTCTGAGAGCCAGCGGGTGGGTATAATTATGTCCCGGCTCCAGGAAGGGCCCCAAGAGTGGGCCTTCTCCTTGGCTCCTGACGCCCCTGAACTTTCCTCCGTTGATCGTTTCTTTTCTGCTCTCGGACTCATTTATGACGAGACTGACAGGACTGCCTTTGCCGAGAGTCAGCTGGTGACCTTACGTCAGGGTAAGAGACCTGTTGAGGAGTATTGTTCTGACTTTAGGAAGTGGTGCGTAGCTTCTCGGTGGAATGACCCTGCCTTAAGGTGCCAGTTTAGGTTGGGTCTGTCGACCGCCCTGAAAGACCTGCTAGTTAACTATCCCTCTTCTGACTCCCTAGACCAGGTTATGGCTTTAGCGGTACGACTAGACCGACGTCTCAGGGAACGACAACTTGAACGTTTTTGTGTTTTCCCCTCTGACTCCCCCATGATGCCTCCCGAGGTTCCGTTGCTTCGCTCTTCCACGGAAGACTCGGAGGTACCTATGCAACTCGGGGCCTCTGTGTCCCCCCGACAACGTAGAGAGTTCCGCAGGAAGAATGGTCTCTGCTTCTATTGTGGGGATGACAAGCATCAAGTGAACAACTGTCTTAGGCGTAAGAATAAGCAGCCGGAAATACTTCCACGCCTAAGTGATCATCGGGGAGGTCACTTGGGCGCACAGGTATTTCCCGTAAATATGAAACGTAATAAAATCTTGCTTCCCTTTCAGGTCTCTTTTGGTGGTAGGTCTGCTACCGGCAGTGCCTTCGTGGATTCAGGGTCTTCTGCTAATATCATGTCTGTGGAATTTGCTATGTCTCTAGCTATGCCTTTGATTGATTTGCCTAAACCTGTCCCGGTAGTGGGTATCGACTCCACTCCTCTTGCTAATGGTTATTTTACACAGCATACCCCTGTTTTTGAACTCCTTGTTGGCTCCATGCATTTGGAGCAGTGCTCTGTACTGTTGATGCAGGGATTATCGTCCGATTTGGTTTTAGGCTTTCCCTGGTTGCAGTTGCATAATCCCATGTTTGACTGGAATACTGGGGAGCTTACCAAATGGGGTAATGAATGCTTGACGTCATGTTTTTCTGTTAATTCTATTTCTCCCCCTGAGGAGGTGAACACGCTACCTGAGTTTGTTCAGGACTTCGCTGATGTTTTCTCTAAGGAGGCCTCTGAAGTGTTACCTCCTCATAGAGAATACGATTGCGCTATCGAGTTGGTACCAGGAGCTAAGCTCCCTAAGGGTAGGATATTTAAACTTTCTTGTCCCGAACGTGAAGCCATGAGAGAGTATATCCAGGAATGCCTGGCCAAGGGTTACATTCGCCCCTCTACTTCTCCGGTAGGTGCTGGCTTCTTCTTCATAGGGACGAAAGGATGGTGGTCTTAGGCCATGCATTCACTACCGTAACTTGAATAAGGTCACTGTAAGGAACCAGTATCCCCTTCCTTTGATTCCTGATCTCTTTAATCAGGTCCAGGGGGCCCAATGGTTCTCTAAGTTTGATCTACGGGGGGCGTATAACCTTATCCGCATCAAAGAGGGGGATGAGTGGAAGACTACGTTCAACACGCCCGAAGGTCATTTCGAATACCTCGTCATGCCCTTTGGGTTGTGTAATGCTCCCGCGGTCTTCCAGAATTTCATAAATGAGATTTTAAGAGATTACCTGGGGGTATTTCTTGTAGTGTACCTTGATGACATACTGGTGTTTTCCAAGGACCTGTCCTCCCACATTGAGCATGTCAGGAAGGTGCTCCAGGTCCTTCGGGAAAAAAAACTGTTTGCGAAAACCGAAAAATGTGTGTTTGGGGTCCAGGAGATAGCATTTTTGGGTCAAATCCTCACTCCTCATGAATTCCGCATGGACCCCGCCAAGGTCCAGGCTGTGGCGGAATGGGTCCAACCTGCCTCCCTGAAGGCGTTACAGTGTTTCTTGGGGTTCGCTAATTATTACAGAAGATTTATTGCTAACTTCTCGGTCATCGCTAAGCCTCTTACGGACCTCACTCGCAAAGGTGCTGATCTCCTCCACTGGCCTCCTGAGGCTGTCCAGGCTTTTGAGGTCCTTAAGAAGTGCTTTATCTCGGCCCCGGTGCTGGTTCAGCCCAACCAAATGGAGCCATTTATCGTGGAGGTTGACGCATCCGAGGTGGGAGTGGGGGCTGTCTTGTCCCAGGGTACCAGGTCCCTCACCCATCTCCGTCCCTGTGCCTACTTCTCCAGGAAGTTTTCTTCCACTGAGAGTAACTATGATATTGGCAACCGCGAACTCTTAGCCATTAAATGGGCATTTGAAGAGTGGCGCCACTTCCTGGAGGGGGCTAGGCACCAGGTAACGGTCCTTACCGACCACAAGAATCTGGTTTTCCTAGAATCTGCCCGGAGGCTAAATCCGAGACAAGCTCGATGGGCGCTATATTTTACCAGATTCAACTTTTTGGTTACCTATAGGGCTGGGTCTAAAAATATTAAGGCCGATGCACTGTCGCGTAGCGGAGGAAGATCCTGCTTGTATTTTGCCTCCTGGTATAATCATTTCTTCTATTGATTCTGATTTTGTCTCTGAAATTGCGGCTGATCAAGGTTCAGCTCCCGGGAACCTTCCTGAGGACAAGCTGTTTGTTCCCCTGCAATTCCGGCTAAGGGTACTTAGGGAAAATCATGACTCCGCACTATCTGGTCATCCAGGCGTCCTGGGTACCAAACACCTCATTGCCAGAAACTATTGGTGGCCTGGGTTACCTAAAGATGTTAAGGCCTACGTCGCCGCTTGTGAGGTTTGTGCTAGGTCCAAGGCTCCCAGGTCCCGACCAGCGGGTTTACTACGTTCTTTGCCAATTCCCCAGAGACCTTGGACCCATATCTCCATGGATTTTATCACCGATTTGCCTCCGTCTCAAGGCAAGTCGGTGGTGTGGGTTGTAGTAGACCGCTTCAGTAAGATGTGCCACTTTGTGCCCCTCAAGAAACTACCCAATGCCAAGACGTTAGCTACCTTGTTTGTCAAACACATCCTGCGTCTCCATGGGGTCCCTGTCAATATTGTTTCGGACAGAGGGGTAAAATTTGCTTCATTGTTTTGGAGAGCCTTCTGTAAAAAGTTGGAGATTGATCTGTCCTTCTCCTCTGCCTTCCATCCTGAAACTAATGGCCAAACCGAGAGGACTAATCAATCTCTAGAACAATATTTAAGGTGTTTTATCTCTGACTGTCAATATGATTGGGTGTCATTCATTCCCCTCGCCGAATTTTCCCTTAATAACCGGGTCAGTAACTCGTCAGGGGTCTCCCCCTTTTTCTGTAATTTTGGGTTTAATCCACGGTTCTCCTCCATTTCACCTGGTAGTTCCAACAATCCCGAGGTAGAGGTCGTTCATCGGGAACTGTGCACAGTCTGGGCCCAGGTTCAGAAGAACCTAGAGGGGTCCCAGAGCGTACAAAAAACTCAGGCTAAAAGAAGACGTTCTGCTAATCCCTTGTTTATGGTCGGGGATCTGGTGTGGTTATCGTCTAGGAACTTGCGCCTTAAGGTCCCGTCCAAGAAGTTTGCTCCCCGGTTTATAGGGCCGTATAAGGTCATTGAAGTCCTCAATCCTGTCTCCTTCCGACTGGAGTTGCCCCCATATTTTCGAATACACGACGTGTTTCATGCCTCCCTCCTTAAACGCTGCTCCCCGTCCTTGGCTCCCTCGAGGAAACCTCCTGTTCCCGTTCTCACCCCTGAGGGGGTGTAATTCGAGGTGCCCAAGATTGTGGACAGCAAGATGGTCCAATGCTCCCTCCAGTACCTGGTCCATTGGAGAGGATACGGGCCTGAGGAGAGGACTTGGGTACCTGCCCGGGATGGTCACGCTGGGGTATTGGTCAGGAAGTTCCACCTTCGTTTCCCCAATAAACCAGGTCCGCTTAGAAAGGGTCCGGTGGCCCCTCATAAAAGGGGGGGTACTGTAAAGGATCTGCCAGGCACAACTTCTGTGTATACGCCCATAGGTAATCAGTCTGCACCTGAGTCTATGTCTCTGAGACTGACTCCATCTTCCACCACTCAGGATCGCAGGCTTAGGAGTGGGAGAGCCTATCGCAGCCTGGCCAGACGGAGCTAGCTCCCGCCCTCTGTCTATTTATATCCTGCCTTTCCTGTTCCTCCTTTGCTTGTGATTCTTCTCGTGTGGTTTCCTGGCCCTGCTACAGCTTCTAACTATTTGACCCTGCTCCATACTGACCCTGGCTTACTGACTACTCTCCTGCTCTGCGTTTTGTACCTCGTACACTCCTGGTTTGACTCGGCTCGTTCACCAATCTTGTTGCTCACTGTGTTTCCGTGGGCAACTGCCCCATTTCCCTTAGCTTTGTGTACCCTTGTCTGTTTGTCTCGTGCACTTACTGAGCGTAGGGACTGTCGCCCAGTTGTACCCCGTCGCCTAGGGCGGGTCGTTGCAAGTAGGCAGGGACAGAGTGGCGGGTAGATTAGGGCTCACTTGTCCGTTTCCCTTCCCCCATCATTACAGCTTGGTTCTGATGCTGTAATTACTTAGGATATATTTATAATAACAAAATTGCAGGGCAGATGGAATTGTTTTGAATTTATTGTATATTTAATGGGAACCTGTCAGGTAGTTTTACCCCCTTAAACCGCCGCCATGATGTAATACATGACCTGTCAATATTTCCAAACATTCCCCCGTATGTTTTTTTCAGATGCAGCAAAATCCATAAACTTTTAAAACGACACACATTATATGCTAATTACCCATTAAAGGGTCATGTGGTGGTGCCGCTATCTTGAAAAATCACGTAGTCCTGCCTCCAAACCCATATTTCCATGCTTGATTGACATCCCTCTAGCTGTTACACATCACTACCAGTCTCTTCCAACTTTCTCTTATGAGCCATTGCCTTGTACTCCTTGGGCACGCACTGTGCAGCGATGTGTACTCTGCCCAGCTGCACCGCACATGCCAGAACAAGGCAACGGCGGATCTATAAGAGTTGGAGGAGGCTGCTAGTGATGTAGAACAGCCAGGAGGATGTGAATCAAAATCTGGGAAGCGCCATTTCAATTTTCACCTCAGGCAGCAGAAAAGCTAGAATTGGCCCTGGGGGAGGGACAGCATTTGCAGGGCGGGATAGGGCTAGCAGGCATGTGTCACGATAGGCACATCTGCTAGTGGTAGAAGTTAGAACACGCCTCTTAGACGATGCAGGCACCCCCAGAGAGGAACAGGAAAGCAGGGTGGTGGTCATGCGATGTGGTTAGTGTGGTACTCGACTCCTAACTTTAAACTGATCAGCCGACGCTAGGGAGGGATTAATTATACACCAAGGGGGGGTCCATCTAACTTACTGCTGAGGACTCTATGGGGGATAATAATTTCCCCCCTTAGAGCACTCAACAGTCAGACGCTGAACCCCCCCTACTGTATAATAAATAATAATAATACTGAGGACTCTATGGGGGATGGGGGGATTATTCCCCCCTTCATAGTGTCCTCTGCAGTCACTTATATGGTTAAACCCCCTATTCAGAATAATCCCCCTCTTCCCACAGACGTCAGAGTCAGACACTCAGACCCCCCTATAGAGCCCCAAGCAGACAGTCAGACAATCTGACCTCCCCTTGAAATATAATCCCCCCCATACAGCCCTCAGTAGTTATTTTACTACAAGGGGACGGCTGTCTGACTACTTAAAAGGGTTTTTTCATGAGGGACATTTATGACATATCCACAGCATATGTCCTAAATCCTAAATGTCAGATAGATGCGGGTCCCACCTCTGGGACTTGCACCTATCTCTAGAACGGGGCCCCCTAAACCCCGTGCTACATCTTTCTGCTCTCGCTGCCTCCCGGCCACTTTCTTACTTCATGGTCGGGAGTTACGAAACCCTAAATTAATAGGTGAGTAAATAATGCTTCTTTTATTACATAGGTCAGATAATGGGTACGTGAAGAATTTGGAGAATAATATAGCGAGCTATGGTAAATTTACTAGATAAGACTTTTGAACATAACAACACAAGTATTGTTAAGTTCAAATAAAGGCCTCCTCCTCCCCTTCAGCCTTGCCTCTCCATCTCCAAAATTAGTGTCTTTACCAATATATCTTTTGTGTCACTTATTGTAAATAGCAGCAAATAGTAAAGTTCCCATAGTCTAGGACCACATCATCTAGAAAACAAGTCAGTCCAGAATTCTTAAATAAATAATTTTGAAACCCCTGTTGAAATCACATACTACTCTGTCTGGTACACAGAAGTAGAGACTGGTGGCAAATTTACCAACACCAAGTTCCCGTAGAGTCACTGGTTTCAAACACTAAAAAAAAGCTAGTGAACACCATCATGTAAAATCAACTCAGATGACTTCCTAACCAGCAAATGGTGTCATACCACGACACCTACACAGAATTTTGAAAAAAGCAGACCTCTATACTCCCAATACCTTCCCAAGGTTATTGGTCTCTGGCATTTCCCTAAAACAAACATGATACCATCTCAGACCACACAAATGCACCTCGAGAGAGGAGCAATAACATAAGCATTACATCTCTCTTTATTGTCCTGACCAAATCCAGCTAAGGGGACCTGCCCTAAGTCATTCCACTACACATGCAGCACCAATATCCAAGAAGGGCATAATAATTGAACAAAACAAACCACTTCTGACCAGACATCTCTATTGGAAATTAGGTGAAAATAATGGAAATGACACAGTGACATGATAGCAATCTCATAATATTACCATTTTGACCATCATGATTTGAGGTACATCTAACTTCAATGTAACAGAATAACGTAAAGAAAATCTATAAAAAAAAATCTAATCACAGAAGAATTAGTTCACCCAGTAGTGTACAATCTAACTGTTTTATAGCTCTACAGATATAAAATGTATTGCTTCTTTAGTAACACACATGATAGCTACTCATTGGAAAACGTACAAGGCCTGGATATCCTAAATCTACAAAATTTATTTTCACACATAAGCTCTACTAATCTTCTTCAGTCCGGCTCCTTTATCTCTAAACCTATTGAACCACTAGAGGCATTGGCTTTAAAGAGACTCTGTCACCACATTATAAGTGCCCTATCTCCTACATAAGGAGATGGGCGCTGTAATGTAGGTGACAGCAGTGCTTTTTATTTAAAAAAACGATCTTTTTTCACAAAGTTAGGAGCGATTTAAGTTTATGCTAATGAGCTTTCTTAATGCCCAAGAGGGCGTACTTTTACTTTTGACCAAGTGGGTGTTGTACAGAGGAGTGCATGACGCTGACCAATCGGCATCATGCACTCCTCTCCATTCATTTACACTGCACTAGCTATATAGATATATCGCTATGTGCAGCCTCATACACAAACCCTAACATTACTACAGTGTCCTGATAATGAATACACATGAAATTCAGCCTGGACATCATGTGTACTCAGAATCCTGACACTTCTGAATCTTTTTTTGTGAGATTCCAGCAACGGATACGAAATCTCGAGAGATCACGGAGCTAAACGAGATTTGGTTTCACTTGCCGGAATCTCACAAAAAAAGAGTCAGAAGTGTCAGGATTCTGAGTACAAATGACGTCCAGGCTGGATTTCATGTGTATTCATTATCAGGACACTGTAGTAATGTTAGGGTTTGTGTATGAGGCAGCACATAGCGATATATCTATATCGCTAGTGCAGTGTAAATTAATGGAGAGGAGTGCATGATGCTGATTGGTCAGCGTCATGCACTCCTCTGTACAACGCCCACTTGGTCGAAAGTAAAAGTACGCCCACTTGGGCATTAAGAAAGCTCGTTAGCATAAACTTAAATCGCTCCTAACTTTGTGAAAAAAGATTGTTTTTTTTAAATAAAAAGCATTACTGTCACCTACATTACAGCGCCCATCTCCTTATGTAGGAGATAGGGCACTTATAATGTGGTGACAGAGTCTCTTTAAGCACAATATACATATGTGTCTCTAACCATTTATAAAACAGCTCTTGGAATATTAGGTGAATAAATAATGCTACTTCTATTATATTGGTCAGATAGTCGGTACGTAAAAAATTTGGGCAAAGAGATAGCGAGCTATGGGAAATTTACTAAATAAGACTTTTGAACATAACAACACAAGAATTGTTATCTTCAAATAAAGGCCTCCTCCTCCCCTTCAGCCTTTCCTCTCCATCTCCAAAATTGGTGTCTTTACCAATCCTTTGCGTTACTTATTATAAAAAGCAGCAAACAGTAAAGTTCCCATAGCCTAGGACCTTGTCATCCAGTAAACCAGTCAGTCCAGAATTCTTAAAAAAATAGTTTCAAATCAGATATCACATACTACTCTGGTACAAATAAGTAGAGACTGGTGGCAAATTTACTAAAACCAAGTCCCTATGGAGTCACTGGTTTCAAAGACTAAAATAACATAGTGAAGACCATCATGTAAAATAAACTCATATGACTTCTTAACCAGCAAATGGTGCCATACCACGACACCTACATGGAATTTTGAAAAAAACATGTCTCTATTCCCAATACCTTCTGTTACGTCTATGGCCGGGGGTCGTCGTTCTGACTTACCCCTTGACGATCCCTGCCAAGGACGTCTCTCTTCTCTGCGTTCGCTCCCTCCAGTGAGACGCCGGCACTCTCTTCCCGGTCCTCAGACTGTGTCCCGCAGGGAGCGCGCGTTCGCGCGTGCACGGCCTTAAAGGGCCAGTACGCGTCCAGCTGTCTAAGATCAATTATCAGCCCAAATGGCTGCTGCACTATAATAAGGGGCCCTGCCCACTGGTTCCTTGCCTGAGCGTTGTTGTATACCCTAGTTTGTCTTGCTAAAGTTCTCCCAGTATCTTCCAGTTCCCAGTGTTACCCGTTCCTGCTGCCTGTACCCTGTATCCCAAGCTATCGTTACCTGCTGTGAAAGTCAAGTCGTGTCTTCCCGCTGCATCCGCGGCATCACCTGCTGTGAAAGTCAAGTCATGTCTTCCCGCTGCATCCGTGGCGTCACCTGCTGTGAAAGTCAAGTCTTGTCTTCCCGCTGCATCCGCGGCGT
Source organism: Rhinoderma darwinii (assembly GCF_050947455.1). NCBI lineage: Eukaryota > Metazoa > Chordata > Amphibia > Anura > Rhinodermatidae > Rhinoderma > Rhinoderma darwinii. Next base: position 150,551 of record NW_027464016.1, on the reverse strand, counting down.
CACCTGCTGTGAAAGTCAAGTCGTGCTCCTGCCACTGTCTACATTGCCTCAGGTACCCATTCAGAACTATAGACATTGTTTTGTACCTTGTTGGCCAGCTGCTACCCCGCTACGCGGTACAGCCCAGTGGGTCCACACCCCGCGCCGTGACACCTTCCAAGTTTATTGGTCTCGGGCATTTCTCCAAAACAAACATGAAACCATCTCAGACCACACAATTGTACCTTGAGAGAGAAGCAATAACATAAGCATTACATCTCTCTTTATTGCCCTGACCAAATCCAGCTAAAGGGACCTACCCTAAATTATTCCACTACACATGCAGCACCAATATCCAAGAAGGGCCCAATAACTGAACCAAACAAACCACTTCTGACCGGACACTGTCCTCACTCTGACACTTAGTCCGCACTGAGCGACTGCTTTATAGCAACGTGTCAATCAGTCCTCTCACTGTCAGTGAACATTGGCGAAATTTTAAAAGTGTGTATGTTTTCCTTTCATTGTCCTTTTAGGAATAATTAATAAAAGTTATATTTTAGCCTACACTAATGCAGCTAGCCGTAAAATAGGGCTTTTGTTTGCTTTAATAGCAAATATGTTTACAATTTTGTGGTAATACCCAAGAAGGGCCCAATAACTGAACCAAACAAACCTGTTCTGACCAGACACCTCCTTTGGAAATTAGGTGAAAAAAATGGAAGTTACACAGTGACGTGATAGCAATTTCATCATATTACTAATGTGACCATCATGATTTGAGGTACATCTAACTTCAACGTAACAGAATAACATATACAAATATAATTTAAAAAATCTGAAATATGTGCAAGTTTAAAACAAAATTGAAAACTATACAAAAAAATCTCAACTTTTTTACAGTACACAGGAAAATGCAGATGAATTAATTTAGCCAGAAGAGTACACCCCTTTACAATCTAACTTTTTTTTATAGCTCTACAGATACAAAATGTATTGATTCTTTAGTAACACACATGATAGCTACACATTGGAAAACAAACAAGGCCTGGATATCCTAAATCTACACAATTTATCATCACACAAAAGCTCTCAAAATCTGCTTCATTCCTGGTTCATTATCTGTAAACCTATGACACCACTACAGGCATTGTCTTTAAGCACAATATACATATGTGCCTCTAACCATTTGTAAAACAGCTCTTGGAATATTAGCTGAGAAAATAATGCTACTTCTATTATATTGGACAGATAGTGGGTACGTAAAAAATATGGACAAAGAGATAGCGAGCTATGGGAAATTTACTAGGTAAGACTTTTGAACATAAAAACACAATTATTGTTATGTTCAAATAAAGGCCTCCTCCTCCCCTTCAGCCTTTCCTATCCATCTCCAAAATTGGTGTCTTTACCAATCTTTTGTGTCACTTATTGTAAATAGCAGCAAATATTAAAGTTCCTATAGCCTAGGACCTCATCATCCAGAAATCCAGTCAGTACAGAATTCTTAAAAAAATCGTTTCAAACCCCTGGCTATCAGATATCACACACTACTCTGGTACACAGAAGTAGAGACTGGTAACAAATTTACCAAAACCAAGTACCTGTGGAGTCACTGGTTTCAAAGACTAAACAAACACAGTGAACACCATCACTAAAATCAAATCAGATGACTTACTAACGAGCAAATGGTGCCATACTATGACACCTACACAGAATTTTGAAAAAAGCAGACCTCTTTATTCCCAATACCTTACAAGGTTATTGGTCTGTGGCATTTCTCCAAAACAAACCTGATACCATCTCAGACCACACAATTTTACAGAGAGAGAGAGAGTGAGAGAGAGAGAGAGAGAGAGAGAGAGAGAGAGGAGCAATAACATAAGCATTACATCTCTCTTTATTGCCCTGACCAAATCCAGCTAAAGGGACCTGCCATAAGTTATTCCACTACACAAGAAGTACCAATATCCAAGGAGTGCCCAGCAACTGAACCAAACAAACCACTTCTGACCAGACATCTCCATTGGAAATTAGATGAACATAATGCAAATGACACAGTGATATGATAGCAATCTCACCATATTACCAATGTAACTATAATGATTTGAGGTACATCTAACTTCAACATAACAGAATAACTTATAAAAATATAGTAAAAGAATCTAGATAAAATCTCCATGATTATATACAACCAATCAAAACCAAATGAGAGGACAACATTAACATAAAATGTGTGCAAGTATAAAACAAAATTGAAAACTATACCAAAAAATCCCTACTTTTTTACAGTAAACAGGAAAATGCAGAAGAATTAATTCAGCCAGAAGTGTACACCCCTTTACAATATAACTTTTTATAGCTCTACAGATACAAAATGTATTGATTCTTTAGTAACACACATGATAGCTACACATTATAAAACTTACAAGGCCTGGATAACCTAAATCTACACAATTGATCATCACACAAAAGCTCTCCCAATCTGCTTCAGTCCGGGCTCTGTATGTCTAAATCTATGGCACCACTACAGGCCAATGCTTTAAGCACAATATACATATGAGTTTCCAAACATTTGTAAAACAGCTCTTGGAATATTAGCTGAGTAAATAATGCTTCTTCTATTATATTGGTCAGATAGTGGGTACGTGAAGAATGTGGACAAAAAGATAGCGAGCTACGGGATATTTACTAGATAAGACTTTTGAACATAACAACACAACTATTGTTATGTTCAAATAAAGGCCTCCTCCTCCCCTTCAGCCTTGCCTCTCCATCTCTAAAATTGGTGTATTTTCCAATCCTCTGGGTCACTTATTGTAAACAGCAGCAAACAGTGTCACGTTGGGTGCGTGGACCCACTGAGCCGTACCGCATTGATGGAATAGCAGCTAGCCAACAGGATACCAAGTCAAAGTCTATAGTTCGGATAGGTGTACCTGTGGTAACTTCAGACAGTAGCGAAGATTGGCTCGGATGGGACATTGGTAGTTGGCCCTTTAAGACCGGGCACGAGCTTGCGCGCACACCCTATGGGACACAGCAGAGTGAAGCAGAAGTGAGTGCTGGTGTCTCGCTAGTAGGAGATGCGGGCCAGAGCTCACTGATCCATGGCTGCGGCCATCAGGAAGTGAGTAATCCTGACGGTCCGTGGCCATGGGTGTTACAAAACGTGGGTTTTACAAACATGGGTGTAAATTTCCCATAGCCTAGGACCTCATTATTCAGGAAACCAGTCAGTCCAGAATTCTTAAAAAAATGATGGCCACGACCGCAGACCTCTCTTCTCCTGCCAAAGTCTCCCTCCCCGGAGACGCCAGCACATGCATTTGCCCTGCCCTGCAGATCAACCTGGACTTTTAAAAGGGCCCTTCTCTTTCATTCCTTGCCTGAGCGTTGTTGTGTATTCCCATGTTAGTCTTAGCAAGTGGTCCCTTAGTCGTATCCTATTACCAGTGTTTCCGTGCCCTGCTACCTGTATCCTGTATCCCATGCTGTGTTTGCTCCTGAGCCTTATTTAGTGTTGGAGTCGTGTTGTGCCACCTGTCACGCCTGCTGTCATACACCATGTATGGTGTCATCTGCCACACTTGATATCATTCGCCACATGTGGCGTCATCTACCTTCAACTTCCATCTGTGCCTACTGTCTGGACTATTTCAGGTAAACTTGTGCTGGGACTTTGTATAGACTGTTGTTTGGCCAGCTTCTACTCTGCTACGGCGGTGCGGCCTAGTGAGTCCACATACCCACATATCGTGGCAGTACACTCAGGCTATGGACCCCACTGGTCAACCGTATAGCATGACGACGTCACAAGTCATGCAAGCAGACATGCGAGACCTCCGGTCATGACAGGATCAAACCATTTAGGTGGTAAATGCCATTTCACATCGGTTGGATGCGCAAGCTGCAGTCTTCACAGCAACTGCTTCTATTGCTCCTGCTGTTCCTCTTGCTATGCCTCATGTCAGTACCAGTGTTTATCCCTTATTCTCTCTGCCACTAGCTCCTTGCTATGACAGAGACCCGAGGACCTGCAGGGGATTTCTGAACCAATGCCAGATCCAATTCAGACTGCATGCAAGGCCTTTGCTTCTGATGATTCAAGGATCGCCTTCATAATCTCTCTCCTTACTGGCAAGGCCCTGGTATGGGCGAAACCCATTTGGGAATGTCAGGGACCAGAGACCCATGACTTACAGTGTTTCTTACAGACTTTTCATACAGTATTTGAGGAACCTGGGAGAGTCTCTTCTGCAGCTGCATCTCTGCTGACCCTTCGCCAGGGAGACATCTCCGTGGGTGAGTACTCCATTCAGTTCCGTACCCTGGCTGCAGAACTAACCTGCAACAACTAGGCCTTGCTGGCTAACATTTTGGCAGGGACATTCTTCAGGCCACCTGGATTGACATGAGGATCCAGTAACGGTCCCAAGAGGTTGGCCGGGAAATAAAATCCCCTCTGTTGGCTCCTACTTTCCAGCAACCCCTGCTGCCCTCATCCGTTGTTCCACCAGAGGAGCCTATGCAAGTGGACCTCCTCAAATTGTCAGTCCAGGAGAGACAACACGGACACACTTCGAGACTCTGTCTGTATTTCGGCCTCGGGGGCCATTATGTGCATTTGTGTCCCCAGAAGCCAAAAAACTCCAGTGCCTAGAATTGGTTGGAGAGACAACTGTAGGCGGAATGGCGCTAAATGAATAAAAATTGCTCCCAAACTGTCCATTCCCGTAACCATAGTGTCCGGCGAGAAGACGCACCGGGTCTCTGCCTACCTGGACTCAGGGTCCGTGGCAAACTTTATCCAACAAGACCTAGTGTATCATCTCCTGTTACCCACAATCCCTTTGGAGACGTCTCTGGCTGTTGCCTCAGTGAAAGGACTTCCTCTGCCTGATACGATCGTGTCTGAGACCAAGCCACTGAAGCTCCAAGTTGGAGCCGTTTATACTGAACTGATTCAATTTCTTGTCTTGCCTAAAGCCGTCAATCCTATTTTGCTGGATCTGCCTTGGCTCCGGTTGCATGCCCCAGCCCTGGACTGGAATTCCGGAGAAGTTCTCTAATGGGGCTCCAAATGTCTCCACCGCTGCCTGTTACAGATTCACCCTGTCCAGCCTCCTCTGTCTCATTCATTAGCAGCATTACCTCCTCATTTTGCTTAGTTTGCAGATGTCTTCAGCAAGAAGGAAGCTGAGATGCTTCCCCCAAATCAGTCTTACGACTGTCCGATTGAACTGGTCCCAGATGCTTCACCTTCCCGTGTATGGGTATACCCTCTCTCCTTGCCGGAGACCCAGTCCATGTCAGCCTTTGTCAAGGAGAATCTGGAGAGGGGCTTCATAGGAGAATCCTTCTCCCCGGCCGGGGCTGGGTTCTTCTTCGTTAAAAATAAAGACGGATCTCTTCGACCCTGCATTGACTACCGTAGTCTCAACCAGTTCACGGTCAAGAATAAATACCCATTGCCACTGATCGCCTCCTCTTACCTGCTGCTGGCCGTGACCACAGACCTCTCTCCTCCTGCCGACGTCTCCCTCCCCAGAGACACCAGCACATGCATCCGCTCTGACCTGCAGTGACTACTAGGGTGCGCGCTCTCGTTCCCGACTTTAAAGGGCCAGCGTGCGCACATGTAATTAATTATCCCCAGATCACCCTAGATTTTAAAAAGGGCCTTGCCCTTTCACTCCTTGCCTGAGCATTGCTGTGTATTCCCATGTTAATTTTAACAAATGGTCCCTTAGTCGTATCCTGTTCCCAGTCTTCCGGTGCCCTGCTACCTGTATCCTTTTGTTCTTGAGCCTTATTTAGTGTTGGAGTTGTGTTGTGCCACCTGTCAAGTCTGGTGTCATCTGCCATGCCTGATATCATCCTCCATGTGTGGCGTGATCTACCTTCAAGTTTGATCTGTGCCTAAGTATCTGCTACTTTCTGGACTATTTTAGGTAATCTTGTGCTAGGACTTTGTATAGACTGTTGTTTGGCCAGCTGCTACTCCACTACTGCAGTGCGGCCTAGTGGGAACACATACCCACAAATTGTGACAACTATCACGTAAATTCAAATCATATGATTTCCTAAATAGCAAAAGGTGTCATGCCACGAAAACTACATGCAATTTTGAAAAAAGCAGACATCTCTATTCCCAATACGTTCCAAGGTTATTGGTCTTGGACATTTCTCTGGCAAATTTCTATGATTATACACAACTAATCACAATCAAATGAGAGGTCAACATTAACATGAAATGTGTGCAAGTTTAAAACAAAATTTAAAACTATACCAAAAATCTCAACTTTTTTACAGTAAATAGGAAAATGCAGATGAATTAATTAAGCCAGAAGAGTACACCCCTTTCTAACCCCAATCGAACTTTTTTTTTATAGCTCTACAGATACAAAATGTATTGATTCTTTAGTAACACACATGATAGCTACACAATGGAAAACAAACAAGGCCTGGATATGCTAAATCTACACAATTTATCATCACACAAAAGCTCTACAAATCTGCTTCAGTCCGGGTTCTTTATCTATAAACCTATGGCACCACTACAGGCATTGGCTTTAAGCCCAATATACATATGAGTCTCTAACCATTTGTAAAAATGCTCTTGGAATATTAGCTGAGTAAATAATAATTATTTTATTATATTGGTCAGATAGTGGGTACATAAAGAATTTGGGCAAAGAGATAGTGAGCTATGGGAAATTTACTAGATAAGACTTTTGAACATTAAAACCCAATTATTGTTATGTTCAAATCAAGGCCTCCTCCTCCCCTTCAGCCTTGCCTCTCCATCTCCAAAATTTGTGTCTTTACCAATTCTTTGCGTTACTTATTATAAAAATCAGGAGACAGTAAAGTTCCCATAGCCTAAGACCTCATCATCCAGGAAACCAGTCAGTCCAGAATTCTTAAAAAAATAGTTTAAAATCCCTGCCTATGAGATATCACATACTACTCTGGGACAAATAAGTAGAGACTGGTGGCAAATTGAATCAAAAAACAAGTCCCTATGGAGTCACTGGCTTCAGAGACTAAAATAACATAATGAACACCATCATGTAAAATAAACTCATATGACTTCTTAACAAGCAAATGGTGCCATACCACGACACCTACATGGAATTTTGACAAAAAAAATATGTCTCTATTCCCAATACCTTCCTATATAAAACTTACTAGATAAGACTTTTGAACATAACATAAGAATTGTTATCTTCAAATAAAGGTCTCCTCCTCCCCTTCAGCCTTGCCTCTCCATCTCCAAAATTGGTGTCTTTACCAATCTTTTGTGTCACTTATTGTAAATAGCAGCAAATACTAAAGTTCCTATAGCCTAGGACCTCATAATCCGGAAATCCAGTCAGTACAGAATTCTTAAAAAAATAGTTTCAAACCCCTGGCTATCAGATATCACATGCTACTCTGGTACACAGAAGTAGAGACTGGTGACAAATTTATCAAAACCAAGTCCCTGTGGAGTCACTGGTTTCAAAGACTAAAAAAACACAGTGAACACCATCACTAAAATCAAATCAGATGACTTCCTAACCAACAAATGGCGCCATACTATGACACCTACACAGAATTTTGAAAAAAGCAGACCTCTTTATTCCCAATACCTTTCAAGGTTATTGGTCTGTGGTATTTCTCCAAAACAAACATGATACCATCTCAGACCACACAATTTTACTTTGATAGAGAGGAGCAATAACATAAGCATTACATCTCTCTTTATTGCCCTGAGTTGACCAAATCCAGCTAAAGGGACCTACCCTAAGTTATTCCACTTCACATGAAGCACCAATATCCAAGGAGGGCCCAGCAACTGAACCAAACAAACCACTTCTGACCAGACATTTCCATTGGAAATTAGATGAACATAATGGAAATGACAGTGATATGATAGCAATCTCACCATATTACCAATGTAACTATAATGATTTGAGGTACATCTAACTTCAATGTAACAGAATAACATATAAAATATAGTAAAATAATCTAGATAAAATCTCCATGATTATACACAGCCAATCAAAATCAAATGAGAGTACAACATTAACATGAAATGTGTGCAAGTATAAAACAAAATTGAAAACTATACCAAAAAATCACAACTTTTTTACAGTAAACAGGAAAACACAGAATTAATTCACCCAGAAGTGTATACCCCTTTACAAGCACTTTTTTTTTACAAAATGTATTGATTCTATAGTACAACACATGATAGCTACGCATTGGAAAACGTACAAGGTCTGGATATCCTAAGTCTACACAATTTATCATCACACAAAAGCTCTCAAAATCTGCTTCAGTCCTGTTTCTTTATCTAAACCTATGGCACCACTACAGGCATTGGCTTTAAGCACAATATACATATGAGTCTCCAACCATTTGTAAAACAGCTCTTGGAATATTAGGTGAGTAAATAATGCTACTTCTATTATATTTGTCAGATAGTGGGTACATGAAGAATTTGGAAAAAAAGATAGCGAGCTATGGGAAACTTACTAGATAAGACTTTTGAACATAACAACACAAGAATTGTTATCTTCAAATAAAGGCCTCCTCCTCCCCTTCAACCTTTCCTCTCCATCTCCAAAATTGGTGTCTTTACCAATTCTTTGCGTTACTTATTATAAAAATCAGCAGACAGTAAAGTTCCCATAGCCTAAGACCTCATCATCCAGGAAACCAGTCAGTCCAGAATTCTTAAAAAAATAGTTTCAATTCCCTGCCTATGAGATTTCACATACTACTCTGGGACAAATAAGTAGAGACTGGTGGCAAATTTAATAAAAAAACAAGTCCCTATGGAGTCACTGTCTTTAAAGACTAAAATAACATAATGAACACCATCATGTAAAATAAACTCATATGACTTCCTAACAAGCAAATGGTGCCATACCACGACACCTACATGGAATTTTGAAAAAAAAATATGTCTCTATTCCCAATACCTTCCTATGGAAAACTTACTAGATAAGACTTTTGAACATAACAACACAAGAATTTTTATCTTCAAATAAAGGCCTCCTCCTCCCCTTCAGCCTTGCCTCTCCATCTCCAAAATTGGTGTCTTTACCAATCTTACCTGTCACTTATTGTAAATAGCAGCAAATACTAAAGTTCCTATAGCCTAGGACCTCATAATCCGGAAATCCAGTCAGTACAGAACTCTTAAAAAAATAGTTTCAAACCCCTGGCTATCAGATATCACATACTACTCTGGTACACAGAAGTAGAGACTGGTGACAAATTTACCAAAACCAAGTCCCTGTGGAGTCACTGGTTTCAAAGACTAAAAAAACACAGTGAACACCATCACTAAAATCAAATCAGATGATTTCCTAACCAGCAAATGGCGCCATACTATGACACCTACACAGAATTTTGAAAAAAGCAGACCTCTTTATTCCCAAAACCTTTCAAGGTTATTATTCTGTGGTATTTCTCCAAAACAAACATGATACCATCTCAGACCACACAATTTTACCTTGAGAAAGAGGAGCAATAACATAAGCATTACATCTCTCTTTATTGCCCTGACCAAATCCAGCTAAAGGGACCTACCCTAAGTTATTCCACTTCACATGAAGCACCAATATCCAAGGAGGGCCCAGCTACTGAACCAAACAAACCACTTCTGACCAGACATCTCCATTGGAAATTAGATGAACATAATGGAAATGACACAGTGATATGATAGCAATCTCACCATATTACCAATGTAACTATAATGATTTGAGGTACATCTAACTTCAATGTAACAGAATAACATATAAAATATAGTAAAATAATCTAGATAAAATCTCCATGATTATACACAGCCAATCAAAATCAAATGAGAGTACAACATTAACATGAAATGTGTGCAAGTATAAAACAAAATTGAAAACTATACCAAAAAATCCCAACTTTTTTACAGTAAACAGGAAAACACAGAATTAATTCACCCAGAAGTGTATACCCCTTTACAAGCCATTTTTTTTACAAAATGTATTGATTCTATAGTACAACACATGATAGCTACGCATTGGAAAACGTACAAGGTCTGGATATCCTAAGTCTACACAATTTATCATCACACAAAAGCTCTCAAAATCTGCTTCAGTCCTGGTTCTTTATCTAAACCTATGGCACCACTACAGGCATTGGCTTTAAGCCCAATATACATATGAGTCTCCAACCATTTGTAAAACAGCTCTTGGAATATTAGGTGAGTAAATAATGCTACTTCTATTATATTTGTCAGATAGTGGGTACATGAAGAATTTGGAAAAAAAGATAGCGAGCTATGGGAAACTTACTAGATAAGACTTTTGAACATAACAACACAAGAATTGTTATCTTCAAATAAAGGCCTCCTCCTCCCCTTCAGCCTTTCCTCTCCATCTCCAAAATTGGTGTCTTTACCAATTCTTTTCGTTACTTATTATAAAAATCAGCAGACAGTAAAGTTCCCATAGCCTAAGACCTCATCATCCAGGAAACCAGTCAGTCCAGAAATCTTTAAAAAAATAGTTTAAAATCCCTGCCTATGAGATATCACATACTACTCTGGGACAAATAAGTAGAGACTGGTGGCAAATTTAATCAAAAAACAAGTCCCTATGGAGTCACTGGCTTCAAAGACTAAAATAACATAATGAACACCATCATGTAAAATAAACTCATATGACTTCCTAACAAGCAAATGGTGCCATACCACGACACCTACATGGAATTTTGAAAAAAAAAATATGTCTCTATTCCCAATACCTTCCTATGGAAAACTTACTAGATAAGACTTTTGAACATAACAACACAAGAATTGTTATCTTCAAATAAAGGCCTCCTCCTCCCCTTCAGCCTTTCCTCTCCATCTCCAAAATTGGTGTCTTTACCAATTCTTTGCGTTACTTATTATAAAAATCAGCAGACAGTAAAGTTCCAATAGCCTAAGACCTCATCATCCAGGAAACCAGTCAGTCCAGAATTCTTAAAAAAATAGTTTCAAATCCCTGCCTATGAGATATCACATACTACTCTGGGACAAATAAGTAGAGACTGGTGGCAAATTTAATCAAAAAACAAGTCCCTATGGAGTCACTGGCTTCAAAGACTAAAATAACATAATGAACACCATCATGTAAAATAAACTCATATGACTTCCTAACAAGCAAATGGTGCCATACCACCACACCTACATGGAATTTTTAAAAATAAATATGTCTCTATTCCCAATACCTTCCTATGGGAAACTTACTAGATAAGACATTTGAATAGAGATGAGCGAATCGGGACAACCGAACCCGGTTTCGGTCCGAACTTCAGGAAAAGTTCGGTTCGCAGCGAATCCGAACTTCACCGGGTTCGGCCAAACCCGTTTTGACCAAACCCGGCTACATTTTTGGCGCCTGCCACATGTTACATCTAAAATGGAGGATTTCACAAGATCACCTGACATCAGGCTACCCCATAATGCCTTGCAAACGGCTCTCCCAGCCAATCGGGAGGCAGCATAGGGGCGGGCTCAAGCCTGCAATAAAAGTCTATGCACGGAGCTCAGCGGCCATTTTACAGACAGGAGCTGTAGCGATAGCATCTCTGTGCAGTAAGGGAAAGCTTTAGGAATCTAAAAGGCAGGAATCCAGAAATCGAAGGGGCTCATCCACTACTCACTACTCAGCCAGTGTGTGAATACGTTTTTATAAGGGGCTCATCCCTGTTGCATCCAACTTGCAATACAGGCAGCCTTTGTAGTAGTGGTAGTAGTAGTAGTACTACAAGGCCCAGCATTCCCTGAGTGCACTGCAGCGAGGCTGATTGAAATTCTCATTCATTGCCATTTGCCAAGCCAGTGTCAGTGTGTGAATACGCTTTTAGAAGGGGCTCATCCCCGGCCGTTAACATAACAAACAACCCAACTTGCGATACAGGCAGCCTAGTAGTAATACAAGGCCCAGCATTCCCTGAGTGCACTACAGCGAGGCTGATTGAAATTCTCATTCATTGGCATTTGCCAAGCCAGTGTCAGTGTGTGAATACGCTTTTAGAAGGGGCTCATCCCTGGCCGATAACAGGAATAACAATCCAACTTGCGATACAGGCAGCCTAGTAGTACTACAAGACCCAGCATTCCCTGAGTGCACTGCAGCGAGGCTGATTGAAATTCTCATTCATTGCCATTTGCCAAGCCAGTGTCAGTGTGTGAATACGCTTTTAGAAGGGGCTCATCCCTGGCCGTTAACAGGAATAACAATCCAACTTGCGATACAGGCAGCTTAGTAGTACTACAAGGCCCAGCATTCCCTGAGTGCACTGCAGCGAGGCTGATTGAAATTCTCATTCATTGCCATTTGCCAAGCCAGTGTCAGTGTGTGAATACGCTTTTAGAAGGGGCTCATCCCCGGCCGTTAACATAACAAACAACCCAACTTGCGATACAGGCAGCCTAGTAGTAATACAAGGCCCAGCATTCCCTGAGTGCACTGCAGCGAGGCTGATTGAAATTCTCATTCATTGCCATTTGCCAAGCCAGTGTCAGTGTGTGAATACGCTTATAGAAGGGGCTCATCCCCGGCCGTTAACATAACAAACAACCCAACTTGCGATACAGGCAGCCAAGTAGTAATACAAGGCCCAGCATTCCCTGAGTGCACTGCAGCGAGGCTGATTGAAATTCTCATTCATTGCCATTTGCCAAGCCAGTGTTAGTGTGTGAATACGCTTTTAGAAGGGGCTCTGAAATGTCTGGGAAAAAAAAGGTTGTGAAAGGACGGGGTAGAGGAAAAAACACTCATGCCGTCTCCTCTTCCAGTCCAAATGTTGGATCTGTTGGTGCCACACCCAGTACCAGCATTTGTGGCACAAGACATGTGCCCAGTTCCACTAGTAGCAGCTGCCATGTGCCTGCTGGTAGTAGTATCAGCAAGCCAGACTTGTCCATCTCCTCCGGTGGGCAGGTTACTTTAGACAATACGGCCATTGTGGACTGGTTGGCTGGCTCGCGGTCATCTCAGCAGGAAGACTCTGACGATCTGGCTTCAAGCCAGGTTTCGTTGGATTCCAGATCCTCTACAGTTCCTTGGCATGGTGACAGTAGTAATATAGGTATTTCTAGCGTTTCCATTCCTTCATCTATGTCTTCGCTCCCCCTTCCTAGCGGGAAGCCATCTTTCCTGAGAGTCCTAAGAGACATCTCCTCGGGTGCGAAGGAAGATACTGAACAACATAGTGATGATGATGATGATTTGTTTTCCGCGAGTCAGCCAACGGAGTGTGTTGCAGCGGTGGTGGAGGTGGAAGCGGTGACCGAGACGCATAGCTGCGGTAGTGGGGGTGTTGGTGGTGGTAGCCGTGGTGGCAGACGCAGTAATGAGGGGGGGCATGGAGCCCGCCATGATGTCACATCACATTCACAACACAGTGACAGAAGTGGCGGGGATGATGAGGAAGGCTATGATGATGATGTTTTTTAGACAGGACGTGGGAACCAGGTGACGAGGTGATGACGGCGTCAGAGGAGGAGGGTAGTAGTGGCGGCACTGGACGTGATAAACAGCCAAGCCGAGGTAGGGGCAGAAGTCAATCTGCAAAACGTTGCAGCGGTAGGGTCAGCTCAGGAGCCGGTGACGGCGACACAGATGCTGGTGTAGGCTCCCGAAAAAAGCCTGCCAGACAAGGGGCAAGCTTGGGTGGTTGTGGTGGTGGTGGTGGTGGTGGACGTGGTACTACCTCTTTACGGTACTCTGCCGTGTGGCAATTTTTCTGTACCTTCCCGGAGGACGAAAACATGGCACAGTGCCGTATCTGCAAGCAGAATGTAAGGCGTGGGCAGGGCAGCAATGTAGGAACTACTGCTCTACGTAAACACATGGAACGACATCACAAGGCCATGTGGGACAATCAACATGCCCCACCATCATGTACATCTAATGAAGACCCCTCTTCCGCTGCTGCTGCTGCTGCTCCGCGTCCCTGTCATCTAAGTAGTAGCCAGGCCTTATCCACCATGTCGTTGTCATCATCATCATCACTGTCATCTAGTGCTCCTCCTACGTCCCGTCACTTATCCATTATGGAATCGTTGTCCAATAAGCAACAATATATACCCAGTCATCCACTTGTCGTGCGGCTTAATTCACACCTGGCTAAGTTGTTGGTGGTGCAGTCGCTGCTGTACCACCTGGTCGACTCCGCCGGCTTCAAGCAATTGATGGCGTGCGCTCAGCCTAGGTGGCGAATACCTAGCCGACATTACTTCTCCAAAACAGCTGTCCCTGCCTTGCACAAGCATGTGGAGGAAAAGGTGTGCCAGTCATTGCAATTATCCGTGTGCAGCAGGGTACATGCCACCGTCGACACGTGGAGCAGCAACTATGGGCAGGGACAGTACATGTCTTTCACGGCCCACTGGGTCAATATTTTGCAGTCCGATGCACCACCGCAGCAATGCCAGGCATTACCACCTCCACGCTTGTATCTTTCTGGTTCAACTCCGGACACCAGGCGCCTACCATCCTCCTCCTCCTACTCCTCCTCCTCCTCCTTCCCGTCCCCGACAGGACACAGCGTATCTTCCACTCCTCCTCCCTCCTCTTTTCATAGGTGCAAGGTGAAGCGCCACAACGCTGTCTTACACCTGCTGAGCCTGGGCGAGAAAAGCCACACAGGGCAGGAGCTGCTGCTCTGCATCAAGGAGGAAATCGCACGCTGGCTGTCTCCTCTGAAACTCACACTGGGCAATGTTGTCTCTGATAACGGCAAGAACGTTGTGGCTGCACTGGGCCTAGGTCACCTGACACACGCTCCTTGCATGGCACATGTGATCAATCTGGTCATAACACGCTTCTTAAAGTCATATGTTGGTTTGAAGGGTGTGCTGGCCATGTCCAGGAAGGTTTGTGTTCGCTTTAGACGTTAGTATGCATTTAAGCACGCCCTCCTGGACTTGCAGCGTCAAAACAATCTCCCAGAACACAGCCTGATTTGCGACGTTCCAACACGCTGGAATTCCACACTGCACATGTTGGACCGTCTGTACGAACAGCAGAAAACCGTGAATGATTTCCTGATGCAGCAGACGGGCAGCGTTTGGAGCCAGTGTAATTTCGAGCTCAGGCACTGGCAGCTGGTTAGAGACGCATGTCGCGTTTTGAGGCCCTTTGAAGAGGCCACACGATTTGTGAGCCGTGACGCTAGCGGAATGAACGATGTTATACCGCTGATATTCATTATGGAGCAAACGCTCACAGTGATGATTCAGCAAAGGATGGAGGAAGGATCACATCTGGCTATGGATGTTGAGGAGGAGGAGGAGGATGAGGATGAGGAAACAGGACCTGAAGAGGAGCCGGATTTGGAGATGGAATCACAGGAAGGGATAGGGGACGAGGAAGCCGCACAACATGACAGTGATGGTGGTGATGACGAGTCTGACGACGAACTTGATGATGGACAACCATGGCAGTATGGGGCGGAGAAGGAACCAACCGGGCCCTCTGAAACGCTGGCCAGGATGGCAAGCTGTATGCTTCGTTACTTGCGCGCTGACTGTCGTATTGTTAGGGCGGGTTCACACATAGCGGAATTTCACTTAAATTCCGCTGCGGACACTCCGCAGCGTTAATCCACAGCGGAGCCGTTTCTCCATTGACTTTCACTTTAATTTAGCAGTGTTCGTTTACACGATGCGTACAATTCCGCTGCGGAGCATAGGCTGCGGAGCGGAATTTGGTGTCCGCAGCATGCTCTGTCTGTTGCGGAGCAGTGGCGGACTGGTTGCGGACTCATGGCGGAATTTCTCCATTGACTTCAATGGAGAGTCAAAATTCCGCAATGAAGTCCGCAGATCTTATGTGTGCTGCGGAGCGTATTGTTTTTACTACCATGACATTTCTTCATTCTGGCTGGACCTATGTATTTCTAGGTCTACAGCCAGACTGAGGAAGTCAATGGGGCTCCCGTAATGACGGGAGCGTTGCTAGGAGACGTCTGTAAATAGTCACTGTCCAGGGTGCTGAAAGAGTTACGCGATCGGCAGTAACTGTTTCTGCACCCGGGACAGTGACTACCGATCTCAATATACATGTATCTGTAAAAAAAAATATAAGTTCATACTTACCGAGAACTCCCTGCGTCTGTCTCCAGTCCGGCCTCCCAGGATGACGTTTCAGTGTAAGTGACGGCTGCAGCCAATCACAGGCCAAGCACAGGCTGCAGCGGTCACATGGACTGGAGCGTCATCCAGGGAGGTCGGGCCGGATGCCGAAAGAGGGACGCGTCATCCAGACAACGGGCGGTAAGTATGAATTTCTTTGACTTTCACTAGGGAAAGTGCTGTCCCTTCTCTCTATCCTGCACTGAATAGGGAGAAGAGAAGCACTTTTCCTGCAGTCCGCAGCGGCCAGTCCGCATCAATTTTCTGCACATTTTGTGCAGATCCGCTGCAGAATCTGCAACGCAGATTCTGTGCGGCATTGATGCGGACAGTTGCGGAGGAATTCCGCCATGTGTAGTCATGCCCTTAGCATGAAGCAAAGAGATGAGTACTGGATAGCCACATTTTTAGACCCTCGGTATGAAGCCAGAATGGGGGAGTTTTTTGTGCCTTCCGAGAGGGAGGCAAAATTGGCTTATTATCGAGAGAAGCTATGCAGCCAGCTTGTCACGGCTTTCAAACGGCAAACACCTGCTGCAAGCATGTCTGACCGGGGGGCCACTCTCCGCTCCCCACTGTCTCATCGTTCCACCGCCTCTGGCAGAGCTACCTCTGCAATAGGCGGCAGCCGCGGCAGCAGCAGCAGCAGCAGCAGCCAATTCAGTTTGGAAAATATGATGACAACATTTTTACATCCAATACCCCGACCTGACACACATCGTAGTCACCAAAGGGATGTTCACCATCACCAGGTGCAGCACCTAAACAACCAGGTTCACTCGTACCTGGACTGTGCCCTTTCTCCGTCAGAAATGCTAATCCCAGACCCCATGGATCATTGGCAAGAACTGGCCCAGTTTGCCATGGGTGTACTGTCTTGTCCACCCTCCAGTGTAGCGTCAGAGAGGGTATTCAGCCTTGCCTCTCCATCTCCAAAATTGGTGTCTTTACCAATCTTTTGTGTCACTTATTGTAAATAGCAGCAAATACTAAAGTTCCTATAGCCTAGGACCTCATAATCCGGAAATCCAGTCAGTACAGAATTCTTAAAAAAATAGTTTCAAACCCCTGGCTATCAGATATCACATACTACTCTGGTACACAGAAGTAGAGACTGGTGACAAATTTACCAAAACCAAGTCCCTGTGGAGTCACTGGTTTCAAAGACTAAAAAAATACAGTGAACACCATCACTAAAATCAAATCAGATGACTTCCTAACCAGCAAATGGCGCCATACTATGACACCTACACAGAATTTAGAAAAAAGCAGACCTCTTTATTCCCAATACCTTTCAAGGTTATTGGTCTGTGGTATTTCTCCAAAACAAACATGATACCATCTCAGACCACACAATTTTACCTTGAGAGAGAGGAGCAATAACATAAGCATTACATCTCTCTTTAGTGTCCTGACCAAATCCAGCTAAAGGGACCTACCCTAAATTATTCCACTTCACATGAAGCACCAATATCCAAGGAGGGCCCAGCAACTGAACCAAACAAACCACTTCTGACCAGACATCTCCATTGGAAATTAGATGAACATAATGGAAATGACACAGTGATATGATAGCAATCTCACCATATTACCAATGTAACTAGAATGATTTGAGGTACATCTAACTTCAATGTAACAGAATAACATATAAAATATAGTAAAATAATCTAGATAAAATCTCCATGATTATACACAGCCAATCAAAATCAAATGAGAGTACAACATTAACATGTAATGTGTGCAAGTATAAAACAAAATTGAAAACTATACCAAAAAATCCCAACTTTTTTACAGTAAACAGGAAAACACAGAATTAATTCACCCAGAATTGTATATCCCTTTACAAGCACTTTTTTTTTACAAAATGTATTGATTCTATAGTACAACACATGATAGCTACGCATTGGAAAGCATACAAGGTCTGGATATCCTAAGTCTACACAATTTATCATCACACAAAAGCTCTCAAAATCTGCTTCAGTCCTGGTTCTTTATCTAAACCTATGGCACCACTACAGGCATTGGCTTTAAGCCCAATATACATATGATTCTCCAACCATTTGTAAAACAGCTCTTGGAATATTAGGTGAGTAAATAATGCTACTTCTATTATATTTGTCAGATAGTGGGTACATGAAGAGTTTGGAAAAAAAGATAGCGAGCTATGGGAAACTTACTAGATAAGACTTTTGAACATAACAACACAAGAATTGTTATCTTCAAATAAAGGCCTCCTCCTCCCCTTCAGCCTTTCCTCTCCATCTCCAAAATTGGTGTCTTTACCAATTCTTTGCGTTACTTATTATAAAAATCAGCAGACAGTAAAGTTCCCATAGCCTAAGACCTCATCATCCAGGAAACCAGTCAGTCCAATATTCTTAAAAAAATAGTTTCAAATCCCTGCCTATGAGATATCACATACTACTCTGGGACAAATAAGTAGAGACTGGTGGCAAATTTAATCAAAAAACAAGTCCCTATGGAGTCACTGGCTTCAAAGACTAAAATAACATAATGAACACCATCATGTAAAATAAACTCATATGACTTCCTAACAAGCAAATGGTGCCATACCACGACACCTACATGGAATTTTGAAAAATAAATATGTCTCTATTCCCAATACTTTCCTATGGAAAACTTACTAGATAAGACTTTTGAACATAACAACACAAGAATTGTTATCTTCAAATAAAGGCCTCCTCCTCCCCTTCAGCCTTGCCTCTCCATCTCCAAAATTGGTGTCTTTACCAATCTTTTGTGTCACTTATTGTAAATAGCAGCAAATACTAAAGTTCCTATAGCCTAGGACCTCATAATCCAGAAATCCAGTCAGTACAGAATTCTTAAAAAAATAGTTTCAAACCCCTGGCTATCAGATATCACATACTACTCTGGTACACAGAAGTAGAGACTGGTGACAAATTTACCAAAACCAAGTCCCTGTTGAGTCACTGGTTTCAAAGACTAAAAAAACACAGTGAACACCATCACTAAAATCAAATCAGATGACTTCCTAACCAGCAAATGGCGCCATACTATGACACCTACACAGAATTTAGAAAAAAGCAGACCTCTTTATTCCCAATAGCTTTCAAGGTTATTGGTCTGTGGTATTTCTCCAAAACAAACATGATACCATCTCAGACCACACAATTTTACCTTGAGAGAGAGGAGCAATAACATAAGCATTACATCTCTCTTTATTGCCCTGACCAAATCCAGCTAAAGGGACCTACCCTAAGTTATTCCACTTCACATGAAGCACCAATATCCAAGGAGGGCCCAGCAACTGAACCAAACAAACCACTTCTGACCAGACATCTCCATTGGAAATTAGATGAACATAATGGAAATGACACAGTGATATGATAGCAATCTCACCATATTACCAATGTAACTATAATGATTTGAGGTACATCTAACTTCAATGTAACAGAATAACATATAAAATATAGTAAAAGAATCTAGATAAAATCTCCATGATTATACACAACCAAACAAAATCAAATGAGAGTACAACATTAACATGAAATGTGTGCAAGTATAAAACAAAATTGAAAACTATACCAAAAAATCCCAACTTTTTTACAGTAAACAGGAAAACACAGAATTAATTCACCCAGAAGTGTATACTCCTTTACAAGCACTTTTTTTACAAAATGTATTGATTCTATAGTACAACACATGATAGCTACGCATTGGAAAACGTACAAGGTCTGGATATCCTAAGTCTACACAATTTATCATCACACAAAAGCTCTCAAAATCTGCTTCAGTCCTAGTTCTTTATCTAAACCTATGGCACCACTACAGGCATTGGCTTTAAGCCCAATATACATATGAGTCTCCAACCATTTGTAAAACAGCTCTTGGAATATTAGGTGAGTAAATAATGCTACTTCTATTATATTTGTCAGATAGTGGGTACATGAAGAATTTGGAAAAAAAGATAGCGAGCTATGGGAAACTTACTAGATAAGACTTTTGAACATAACAACACAAGAATTGTTATCTTCAAATAAAGGCCTCCTCCTCCCCTTCAGCCTTTCCTCTCCATCTCCAAAATTGGTGTCTTTACCAATTATTTGCGTTACTTATTATAAAAATCAGCAGACAGTAAAGTTCCCATAGCCTAAGACCTCATCATCCAGGAAACCAGTCAGTCCAGAATTCTTAAAAAAATAGTTTCAAATCCCTGCCTATGAGATATCACATACTACTCTGGGACAAATAAGTAGAGACTGGTGGCAAATTTAATCAAAAAACAAGTCCCTATGGAGTCACTGGCTTCAAAGACTAAAATAACATAATGAACACCATCATGTAAAATAAACTCATATGACTTCCTAACAAGCAAATGGTGCCATACCACGACACCTACATGGAATTTTGAAAAAAATATGTCTCTATTCCCAATGCCTTCCTATGGGAAACTTACTAGATAAGACGTTTGAACATAACAACACAAGAATTGTTATCTTCCAATAAAGGCCTCCTCCTCCTCTTCAGCCTTGCCTCTCCATCTCCAAAATTGGTGTCTTTACCAATCTTTTGTGTCACTTATTGTAAATAGCAGCAAATACTAAAGTTCCTATAGCCTAGGACCTCATAATCTGGAAATCCAGTCAGTACAGAATTCTTAAAAAAATAGTTTCAAACCCCTGGCTATCGGGGCGTGGCCTAGCGCTGATGGTGGAAAGACGTGTTGAGTGAGAGCTCCGACCACGAGAAAGAAATCTCACTTCATCCGTCCAAGGAAATCACCCCCGGTGTTCCAGATACAACATGACATCTCCCTACCACCATATAACACCATTGCTGGGCCCATAGGAGAAAGTCTTACAACTTACCGCATAAGATTGAAACGGCAGCCTACTCCACACGCGGCTGTGGTAGTGGACTTCTGCGGACGCCAGACACTCGGGTCTCTGCAGCCATCCCCTCCTCCCCGGCAGCTGGTCCCGTACAACCGGAGGTACACTAGATAAGGACATAGTCCCAGCCTAGCGACAGCACACAGAAACGGGCAGGACTTTTCCGGTGAGTGGGGGAAGGGGACTGTAACCGGCGGCCATCTTACAGAGCGGCTGATTTGATTTACCTTGCTCTATACTACAACACTGTCACAAGCTCTAATACAGTGCATTAGCCTTTATACCATAAATCTCTGTGAGAGATTAATCCTGTAAACTTCGCTATACAGATGCTGGCTTGAATACTTACCTGTTACTGAAACCGCCAGAACATTTGATTACTCAGACCTTATTACGCTATAATGGTTAAAACGTCAAAAGATAAAATCCGAGAAGCAGCGCCTACCCCTAAGTCCCATAAAACGCAAGCAGATCTTGATAAATTCTTAAGAAAAAAGTTAACAGCTTCACCAGCTAGTAAATCTAAGCAAGCACAGTTACTATCTGATGATAATCCTATGGAGGACGACTCCGATATGGATAGCACAGGCGGTAACTCTGATACTGGGGATGACTCTCGTGTGGTTCCAGCATCAAGAGGCTTTATAAAAAGGACACTATACCAAGCTCTTACGCCACTAGTAAAAGACCTTGCAGATATCAAATCTGATCTTCGTAGCATGGGCACCAGGGTTGAAACTGTGGAAGATACGCAAAATGCTCTACTGCATTATAATGCAAAAGTCAAATGTGTTCTCGACCATCAACAAGATTGTATTAACGAATCTCTACTACGTATTGAAGACCAGGAAAACCGAAGCCGCAGAAATAACATCAGGCTCAGGGGACTTCCAGAATCAATTCTACACGATAATTTACCTCAACTAGCTCTGGATATCTTTTCTGACCTGTTAAGCCCTGAGGCGGCCAAATCCATCATAATTGAACGTATTCACAGAGCACTACGGGCCAAACCTATATAGATATAGTGTGCGGTTTGCTAAGTTATACAGATACCGCTGCAATTTTGAAAGCTGCAAGAAATAAGAACACATTGACCTATGGAACCTCTACGATTCAAATATTCCAAGATATTGCTCCTTCAACTCTAGCAAAGAGGAGAGTGCTCAAATCATTATTAGATGCTCTGAGAGAGAAAAAAATGCAATTTAAGTGGCTCTTTCCGTTTGGCATTGCCATATCCAAAGATGGTCACCAAATTATCATTAGAAAACCTGCGGATTTGGCAGCTGCGTGGGAGAAACTGGACATCCCGCCCATAGATATCCCGTCGTGGCTTCCGTCTACTATGATGGCCTTACCACCTTTGCCAAGTCCCTCATTTTGGAACCAAACCTCAAAAGCCTCTTCGCCCAAAACCAAGAAAGCCCAAACCCGTGCTAGACAACTGGACACCTGACTGTCTTCACAAAAGCCACCGAATGGATTCCTGACCGACCCGCTTCCCCGCTAAGTTTGTGGGAGAAGTGTGGTGAGTGACTCTCTTCCATACTATTTCACATTAAGTTTATGGTTCTCCTTCTCTGTTTCTCTTCTACATAATGTGATTTGAGCTTATACATGCATTAATATGTAACCTTTTACCATATGTTCTGGTATGTTCTTTCAGTGTAAGGTATACTTGTTGGTATATGACTAACGTGTATTCAGTTCCACAGGATTTCTATGTACCTCACGATTTTCTACTGTGGATAAGGACTAGCTACAATTTTACTATGTATTATTATTCTTGCAAATTGTTGCTGTCCTTAGGGGTGCTGACAACCCCTGTATTATTTTTCTTTTGTTTATATTCTTCTCCACTGATTCCTTCCCTCCCCTCCTTTCCTACCCCTTTTTTCCTATCAAAGTCAATAGGTGATTTCTACCATAAGACTATTGGTTATAGGTGCCGATCTGTTATTTCATTTACAAAGAACTCATGGCGGAACTAAAAATTACTTCATTTAATGTAAGAGGTCTGAACTATCCAAGGAAAAGAAGCCAAATTTGACACCAAATTCTTGTAGATAAAACAAAAATCGCCCTGTTACAAGAAACACATATTAGACATAACAAAATTCCAAATTTAAGGAAAAAAGTTTTTTCGAATGTTTACCATAGCACCTACTCATCCTCGCGTAGAGGAGTAAGTATACTTTTCCATACAAGTGTACCTTTCAAATGGGTTGCTGAAATGGTTGACCCAGAAGGACGCTATTTATTTGTTAAGAGCATCATAGGTAATACCCTTTACACGATTGCAAATTTATATGCACCTAACTCCCAACAAACCCAATGGATAGTTCAGACCTTACAACTGTTCAAACAATTTGCTGAGGGTGTTTTAGTAGTGGGAGGTGACCTTAATGTTCCCATAGACCCACTCTTGGATACCACAGGGAATCCTTCCACTTCATACCGATATACGACTAAATTACGTAAGACTTTAAATGCATTACACCTGTCAGATACTTGGAGACTACTACATCCCTCTGACCGGGACTACACCTATTTCTCTCATACGCACCATAGATACCACAGGTTGGACTATATCTTCATTTCTCAATCCCAAGTTCCTTTTATAATACGTACTGATATAGGAAATATTTTACTCTCAGATCACGCACCGATTCATACTACTCTGACATTAGCAGACATTCCTAAAGGCCAATGGTGTTGGAGGATCAATGATACTCTGTTGGCTGATCCCTCTCACCAATCTTCTATAAAGACACATATACAAAATTACTTTAACACCAATATTACAGCAGATGTCTCACCTGCTATCACTTGGGAAGCACACAAATCAGTTTTAAGGGGGGAGCTTATTTCATTATGTACATATATTAAAAAACAGAAGTCAGAGCTCTTAAATGCTCTCTTCTCACAAATCTCCTCGTTAGAAAACCTTCACAAGCGTACCCAAGCGGAAACCACTAAAGACAAATTATACTCTTTACGTAATAAAGTTAAAGATCTACTGAACATTAAATCAGCCAGACTGTTACAAATATCGAAGTTTAAATTTTATGCACATGGGGACAAAGGCAACAAGACGATGTCCGCTCTCCTTAAAACTTATCAAGATAAAGCATTCATTCACCGTATTGCACAAAAGCCAGGGAATTTTGTTACGGATACAACCTCCATTGCCACGGCATTCCAGAAATTTTATATGAACCTGTATAATCTTACAGATTCTACAGTAGCTGACACATCATCTACACCCACCAAACATGCTATACATTCATTTTTAGACTCCATTGTCATTCCACGCATATCAGATGATAATGCCCAAGAACTGCTGGCACCTTTTTTCCCTGCAGAGCTGCTAAAAGTCCTTCATTCTATCCCGTCAGGTAAAAGCCCGGGCCCAGATGGTTACACCATAAACTACTATAAACAATTTAAAGAGTTATTAATAGCACCATTTACTTCTCTCTGTAACTCACTTCTCACTGGCTCGAAACTTCCTGGTCAAGCCCTAGAAGCACATATTACTCTTATCCCTAAAGAGGGTAAGGATGCCTCACAATGTGGAAGCTATAGACCAATATCACTCCTTAACCCCTTAAGGACGCAGCCTAGTTTTGGCCTTAAGGCTCAGAGCCCATTTTTCAAATCTGACATATTTCACTTTATGTGGTAATAACGTCGGAATGCTTAAACCTACACAAGCGATTCTGAGATTGTTTTCTCGTGACACATTGGGCTTCATGTTCGTGGTAAAATTTGGTCGATATATTCAGTGTTTATTGGTGAAAAATTGCAAAATTTAGAGAAAATTTTGAAAAAATTGCATTTTTCAGAATTTAAATGCATCTGCTTGTAAAACAGACGGTTATACCACCCAAAATAGTTACTAGTTCACATTTCCCATATGTCTACTTTAGATTGGCATCGTTTTTTGAACATTCTTTTATTTTTCTTGGACGTTACAAGGCTTAGAACATAAACAGCAATTTCTCATATTTTTAAGAAAATTTCAAAAGCCTTTTTTTTAAGGTACCTCTTGAGTTCTGAAGTGGCTTTGTGGGGCCTATGTATTAGAAACCCTGATAAAACACCCCATTTTAAAAACTAGACCCCTCAAAGTATTCAAAACAGCAGTTATAAAGTTTTTTAACCCTTCAGGCATTTCACAGGAATTAAAGCAAAGTGGAGGTGAAATTTGCAAATTTCATTTTTCTTGCTGAATTTCAATTTTATTCATTTTTTTTTCTGTAACACAGAAGGTTTTACCAGAGAAACACTACTAAATATGTATTGTCCAGATTCTGCAGTTTTTAGAAATGTCCCACATGTGGCCCTACTGCGCTCGTGGACTAAAAGACAAGCCCTAGAAGCAAAGAAGCACCTAGTGCATTTTGAGTCCTCTTTTTTATTAGAATATATTTTAGGCAGCATGCCAGGTTTGAAGAGGTGTTGAGGTGCCAAAACAGTAGGAATCCCCCAATAGTGACCCCATTTTGTAAACTACACCCCTCAAGGAATTCATTTAGGGTTGTTGTTACCATTTTGACCGCACATTTTTTTCACAGCACGTATTTGAATTGGGCTCTGAAATGAAAAAAATGTCATTTTTTCCAATAAAATGTCATTTGTGATCAAAATTTCTTATTTTCACAGGGAACAAAATACCCCATTTTGTTGCCCAATTTGTCCTTAGTGTGGCAGTACCCCATTTGTGGTGATAAACTGCCGTTTGGGCCCATGGGAGGGCTCAGAAGGAAAGGAGCGCTATATGTTTGTTGGAGTCCAGATTTTGTTGGATTGGTTTTCGGGTGCCATGTCGCATTTGCAGAGCCTCAGAGGTATCAAAGCAATGGAAACCCACCAAAAGTGACCCCATTTTGGAAACTACACCCCTCAAGGAATTCATTTATGGTTGTTGTTAGCATTTTGACCGCACAGTTTTTTCACAGCACCTATTTCAATTGGGCTGTGACATTAAAAAAATGTCATTTTTTCCAATAAGATGTAATTTTTTACCAAAATTTCTTATTTTCACAGGGAACAAAATACTCAATTTTGTTGCCCAATTTCTCCTGAGTGCATCAATACCCCATTTGTGGCAATAAACTGCCGTTTGGGCCCATGGGAGGCCTCAGAAGGGAAGGAGCGCTGTGTGTTCTTTGGAGTACAGATTTTGCTGGTTTGGTTTTCGTGTGCCATGTCGCATTTGCAGAGCCCCAGAGGTATCAAAGCAATGGAAACCCACCAGAAGTGACCCCATTTTGGAAACTACACCCCTCAAGGAATTCATTTATGGGTAATGTGACCATTTAGACCCCATAGTTTCTTCACAGAACTTATTTGAATTGGGCTGGGAATTTAAAAAAAATATATTTTTTCCAATAATATGTCATTTTAGCTCAAAAATTCTTATTTTCACAAGAAATAAAATACTCAATTTTGTTGCCCAATTTGTGCTGAGTGCGGCAATACCCCATTTGTGGTGATAAACTGCCGTTTGGGCCCATGGGAGGCCTCAGAAGGGAAGGAGCGCTGTGTGTTCTTTGGAGTACAGATTTTGTTGGATTGGTTTTCGGGTGCCATGTCACATTTGCAGAGCCCCAGAGGTATCAAAGCAATGGAAACCCACCAGAAGTGACCCCATTTTGGAAACTACACCCCTCAAGGAATTCATTTATGGGTAATGTGACCATTTAGACCCCATAGTTTCTTCACAGAACTTATTTGAATTGGGCTGGGAATGAAAACAAAATTATTTTTGTCAAATAATATGTAGTTTTGGCTGAAAATTTCTTATTTCCACAAGAAACAAAATACCCCATTCTGTTGCGCAATTTGTTCTGAGTGCCGCAATACCCCATTTGTTGTGATAAACTGCCGTTTGGGCCCATGGGAGGGCTCAGAAGGAAAGGACCACCATTTGGCCTACTCGGGATTTTCTAGTGCGAAGTCATGTATGCAGAAGCCCCTGAGGTACCAGTACAGTTGAAACCCGCAAGAAGTGACCCCGTTTTAAAAACTACACCCTTAAGGCATTCATCTAGAGGTGTAGTGACCATTTTGACCGGAGACCTACACCCCATAAACTGTAATGTGGGTTCTCCCGGTTATGGCAATACCCTACATGTGGCTGTTATCAGCTGCCTGGACACACAGCAGGGCCCAGAGGGGAAAGACGAGGGGGGATAAGCTGTGCGGAGTGCATCAGGGTAAGTAAAATTGGGGTAAATTATAAACCAAGGGATGTATGATAAATTTTAAAACACTTTCATACAGAGCTCTGGTTATTCGGGACACGTGTCACATTGATATATTGTGTCCTCCCTTATCCCCCTCTTATAGCAGACTTTGCACCTCTTTTGACTTTTTCCCTTCTTGCCAGTTTGGGGAACTTCTCCTGGAAAGTGTTGCCGCCCTGGTACGATGCGTGTGGCCCCGCTTCCAGAAGTACTGGGTGCCCCCCCTTCTTGGTCCCTAAAGATTAGGTTCTTGATAATCACCTCTTGAAATTCCAGGAAAGTTCGCGTCTGGCCTGCACATCGACGTAGCACGTACGCATTGTACAAAGCCATCTATATGATGTTCCCGGCCAGCTTCTTATACCACACCGCATGGCACTGTAGGGCTTCAGGACTTGATCTTACAAGTCCATCACTCCCATGTACCTATTGTAGTCCAGGATGCAGTCTGGTTTGGGGGTGGCCTTTCCTTCATATATCCTAAACCTGTAGGTATACCCTGATGCACTCTCACAGCTTATACATCTTCACGCCATACCTTGCCCTCTTACCCGGCAGGTACTCGCGGAATTGAACCCTCCCTTTAAAATGTACCAGGGACTCATCAATAGAAATACACTTCTCGGGGGTGTATGCTTGGGAAAACCGGGCACTGGAACGGTCTAATAGGGGTCTCCGTTTAGACAAACGGTGAAAACTGGGGTAATCTCGGGGTGGGCACGGCTCATTATCAGTATAATGTAAGAAGCGAAGTATTGCCTCATTTATTTATTTTTTTAGGTTCCAGTTCAGTTCTGAAGTTGCTTTGAGGGGCCCATATATTAGAAACCCCTATCAAATACCCCATTTTAGAAACTAGACCCCTCAAAGTATCCACAACAGCATGTAGAAAGTTTATGAACCCTTTAGGTGTTTCACAAAAATTTAGAGCAAAGTAGAGGTGAAATTTACATTTTTTTTTTGTCAGAAAATCCTCTTTATACCATTTTTTTTATAACACAAAAGGATTTATCACAGAAACGCAACTTAGTACGTATTGCCCAGATTCTGCAGTTTTGAGAAATATCCCACATGTGGCCCTCGGGCGGTAATGGACTGAAGCACCGGCCTCCGAAGCAAAGGAGCACCCAGTGGATTTTGAGGCCTCTTTTTTATTAGGCACCATGTCCGGTTTGAAGAGGTCTTGTGGTGCCAAAACATTGGGAACCCCCCAAAAGTGACCCCAATTTGGAAACTAGACCCCTTGAGGAATCCATTGTAGTTTTCTTGGGGTGCATGCGGCTTTTTGATCAGTTTTTATTCTATTTTTAGGTGGCGTGGTGACTAAAAAACAGCAATTCTACTATTGTTTTTTTTTCGTTTTTTTTTACAGCGTTCACCGTGCGCTATAAATGACATATTCACTTTATTCTGCGGGGCGATACGATTACGGCGATACCAGATGTTTATAGTTTTTTTTTATGTCTTATGGCGTTTGCACAATAAAATACGTTTTGTAAACAATCATTCACTTTTTGTGTTACCTTATTCTAAGAGCCAGAACGTTTTTATTTTTCAATCAATAAAGCCGTGCGAGGACTTATTTTTTGCGTAACGAACTGTAGTTTCGATCAGTACCATTTTTAGGTACATGCGACTTTTTGATCTCTTTTTATTCCATTTTTTGGGAGGTGAAGTGACCAAAGAATTGTGATTGTGGTTCGGTTTATTATTATTTTATTTTACGGCGTTCACCGTGCGGGATAAATAATGAAATAATTTTGTAGTTCAGGCCGTTACGGACGCGGCGATACCAATTATGTATAGTTTATTTGTTTGTTTATATATTTTTATTAATAATAAAGGACTGATAAGGGAAAAGGGGGGATTTTTACTTTTAATACTTTTAAATCTTTTATTTTCTTATTTTTACACAACTTTTTTTTACTTTTTTTTAACTTTATTACTTTGTCCCACTAGGGGACATGAGGGCAGGAGGCTCTGATCGCTATTCTAATACACTGCACTACATGCGTAGTGCAGTGTATTAGAACTGTCAGCTACTCACTGACAGCAAGCATAGTGGGTCCTGACGTTGTCAGGACCCACTAGGCTTCCGTCTATGGCATAGCCGGACGCCATTGTTTGGTGTCCGGTTGCCATAGTCACCATCGCCGGCCGCTATCGCGTAGCAGGCCGGCGATGGCAGCTTAACCCCTAAAAAGCCGCGATCTCTATAGAACGCGGCTTTTAAGGGGTTAATCAGCGGGGACACAGCGATCGGTCCCCGCTGTAGGAGCTGTGACAGCTGCTGAACAAGACAGCAGCGTCACAGCTCCTGTATGTGTCGGGAGGACGGCCGAAACGGCCGTTACTCCCGAGACGTACTATTACGGCATGGAGCGCGAACGATACAGCTGCCATGACGTAATAGTACGTCAAGGAGCGGGAAGGGGTTAATACTGCTATAAAATGGTGGGCTAAAGCTCTGGCAGCTCGTCTCAGTCCCATGTTATCTAGCATTATTGGACCTGAACAGACCGGATTTGTCAAGGGAAGACAAGGATCAGATAACTCCTCAAGGGTTTTAAGGTTGGTACAATACGCTTTAAAATCTCGAACACCCTTAGTCCTGCTCAGTACAGATGCAGAAAAGGCGTTTGATAGGGTGGATTGGCCTTATATGATCGCTTCCCTGGAGAAATTTGGGATACCTCTTGCTTTTATACAAGCGATTCTTTCCCTATATAGTAACCCTAGTGCAAAGGTGAGAGTTAATGGGGTGCTCTCAAATTCCTTTACCATCACTAATGGTACAAGACAAGGATGTCCTCTATCGCCGACACTATTCGTGTTAGTCATGGAGACGCTGATCCAGAAAATTCGACAGGATCCTATTATTCATGGCTTGTCAATAGGCTCATTCACACACAAAACGGCAGCATTTCCAGATGACCTGCTGATACTCACTACTATCCCTGAGAGATCACTCCCACAGATCACAGATATCTTCTCAAAATTTGGAGAAATTTCTAATTTTAAAATAAACTTTAGTAAGTCAGAAGCCCTCAACATTTCGGTACCGCAAGATATTATTCTTCGCTTAAAAAAGAGTTCCCCCTACCTGTGGCCAGAAATGTCTATTAAATACTTAGGCATCCGCATTCCTAAAAACCCCTCTCTACTTTATAAACTTAATTATCTAAATTTGCTAGCTAACATTAAAACTTACTTACATTCCTTACACGTTCCCTTGATGTCATGGATGGGCAGGAGAAATCTTCTCAAAACATATATTGTCCCTAAACTCTTATATGTTCTTCAAACTGTACCTATCTGGCTTGCTAAGTCTTTCTTCCTATTAGTCAAGAAAACTTTCTCGGAATTTATTTGGAACAACAAACGTTATCGGTTAGCATATAAATACATTATAGCAAACTCCCGCTTGGGAGGCTTTGGCCTCTCCGATTTAATGTCCTACTATAGGGCTAACCATTTACGTCGGTGGACCATCTTAGCACATCATGACTTGAAAAATATCTATGCTTCTATGGAACGCTCTCTAATGTCAATAGAAGAAAAACAGGCCTTCTGGGGTTTGCGTCCTGCTACTGCAGGCAAATTTTACAATGAATCTTTACTCAAAGGCACCATATTAACTTGGCAAGAGGTGAATAAATCATCTGCGTTGTTATCCTCCCCATCCCCCCTAATGCCACTAAATTTACTGCCATGCCTTCAATGTAACTCTAACTCCTCACCCTCGGCCCCTTGGGATATTCCACATACTCTAACTATATCAGATGTTCAAAAGCTTTCAGGAAATACTGAAATAATGGATCTAATTGTGAAAGCTAATGTTCCTCCAGGGAATTTTTTATTAACACATCATATTCTTAAAGAATGCCAAAAATTAGGGACACCTCATACAATACCTCACACTAATACCTGGCTAGAAGATTTGATGGCGGTGACTCCATACACTACCCCGAAACTATCCCAATTATATCAACAGGTTCTGATGATGCGAATGGACTGCAAACCAAGATATATTGGGAGATGGGAGGAAGAATTGGGGATGCAGCTCACTGAACCTGAACTGCGTTTTGTACTAGCAAATTCACATGGTTTCTCTAGATGTACGAGAATTCAAGAGAACTCCTTTAAACTTACAACAAGGTGGTATAAAACACCGATAATACTTCATGCTATAAATAACTCAGTTTCAGATCAATGTTGGAGGTGTAAAAGGGACATCGGATCATTATCACATATCTGGTGGCATTGCCCCCTTATTCAGCCATATTGGATTCATGTAGGGAAAGCCATAAATACTATATGTTCTCTCAATATCACATTGACTCCAGAATTGGTACTACTATGGAAACCTATAAGTGGCTTTATACCAACAAAAAAAATAATCTACCAACGCACATGATAGCTGCAGCAAAACTACTGATTCCAATACTGTGGAAAGACACAGCTCCCCCTACTTTTACACAATGGTTAGATAAAGTATTTGAAATCCAGTGATTCGAAGAAATGGCACACTGGGAATCAAAGACAAGGGGCAAATATTTAGCTACCTGGTCCCCATTGCTAGATTTCCCTGACATCACTAGACTATGATGGTATCCCAAAAGGTAGAAATACAGAATCGACCAAGACCTAGCTACCTAGTGCAGAAGAAGAGTCATAACAAGGTACAAAATACAGATCACAATACCGTATAATGCTTTTACCAACAATTCATATACTCCAACAGAATTGCCTACTGACACACCCAAACTACCTACCCTCCCTTACTTTCCCCTCTCCCCCTTCGCATTTCTATATTTTTTGTTTTTCCCTTGTGTTATGTTATATTGTATTATTTTGTATTACCTGCTTATCCTTATGGATGATTAGCAAGGGCTCTGCGTAGCCAATGTTATAACAATTTGTTATATTCGCTTGTTCAAATTTATATAACAATAAAAACAGATTTGAAACAAACAAACCCCTGGCTATCAGATATCACATACTACTCTGGTACACAGAAGTAGAGACTGTTGACAAATTTACCAAAACCAAGTCCCTGTGGAGTCACTGGTTTCAAAGACTAAAAAAACACAGTGAACACCATCACTAAAATCAAATCAGATGACTTCCTAACAAAAAAATGGCGCCATACTATGACACCTACACAGAATTTTGAAAAAAGCAGACCTCTTTATTCCCAATACCTTTCAAGGTAATTGGTCTGAGGTATTTCTCCAAAACAAACATGATACCATCTCAGACCACACAATTTTACCTTGAGAGAGAGGAGCAATAACATAAGCATTACATCTCTCTTTATTGCCCTGACCAAATCCAGCTAAAGGGACCTACCCTAAGTTATTCCACTTCACATGAAGCACCAATATCCAAGGAGGGCCCAACAACTGAACCAAACAAACCACTTCTGACCAGACATCTCCATTGGAAATTAGATGAACATAATGGAAATGACACAGTGATATGATAGCAATCTCACCATATTACCAATGTAACTATAATGATTTGAGGTACATCTAACTTCAATGTAACAGAATAACATATAAAATATAGTAAAAGAATCTAGATAAAATCTCCATGATTATACAGAGCCAATCAAAATCAAATGAGAGTACAACATTAACATGAAATGTGTGCAAGTATAAAACAAAATTGAAAACTATACCAAAAAATCCCAACTTTTTTACAGTAAACAGGAAAACACAGAATTAATTCACCCAGAAGTGTATACCCCTTTACAAGCCCTTTTTTTTACAAAATGTATTGATTCTATAGTACAACACATGATAGCTACACATTGGAAAACGTACAAGGTCTGGATATCCTAAGTCTACACAATTTATCATCACACAAAAGCTCTCAAAATCTGCTTCAGTCCTGGTTCTTTATCTAAACCTATGGCACCACTACAGGCATTGGCTTTAAGCCCCATATACATATGAGTCTCAAACCATTTGTAAAACAGCTCTTGGAATATTAGGTGAGTAAATAATGCTACTTCTATTATATTTTTCAGATAGTGGGTACATGAAGAATTTGGAAAAAAAGATAGCGAGCTATGGGAGACTTACTAGATAAGACTTTTGAAGATAACAACACAAGAATTGTTATCTTCAAATAAAGGCCTCCTCCTCCCCTTCAGCCTTTCCTCTCCATCTCCAAAATTGGTGTCTTTACCAATTATTTGCGTTACTTATTATAAAAATCAGCAGACAGTAAAGTTCCAATAGCCTAAGACCTCATCATCCAGGAAACCAGTCAGTCCAGAATTCTTAAAAAAATTGTTTCAAATCCCTGCCTATGAGATATCACATACTACTCTGGCACAAGTAAGTAGAGACTGGTGGCAAATGTAATCAAAAAACAAGTCCCTATGGAGTCACTGGCTTCAAAGACTAAAATAACATAATGAACACCATCATGTAAAATAAACTCATATGACTTCCTAACAAGCAAATGGTGCCATACCACGACACCTACATGGAATTTTGAAAAAAAAAATATGTCTCTATTCCCAATACCTTCCTATGGAAAACTTACTAGATAAGACTTTTGAACATAACAACACAAGAATTGTTATCTTCAAATAAAGGCCTCCTCCTCCCCTTCAGCCTTGCCTCTCCATCTCCAAAATTGGTGTCTTTACCAATCTTTTGTGTCACTTATTGTAAATAGCAGCAAATACTAAAGTTCCTATAGCCTAGGACCTCATAATCCGGAAATCCAGTCAGTACAGAATTCTTAAAAAAATAGTTTCAAACCCCTGGCTATCAGATATCACATACTACTCTGGTACACAGAAGTAGAGACTGGTGACAAATTTACCAAAACCAAGTCCCTGTGGAGTCACTGGTTTCAAAGACTAAAAAAATACAGTGAACACCATCACTAAAATCAAATCAGATGACTTCCTAACCAGCAAATGGCGCCATACTATGACACCTACACAGAATTTAGAAAAAAGCAGACCTCTTTATTCCCAATACCTTTCAAGGTTATTGGTCTGTGGTATTTCTCCAAAACAAACATGATACCATCTCAGACCACACAATTTTACCTTGAGAGAGAGGAGCAATAACATAAGCATTACATCTCTCTTTATTGCCCTGACCAAATCCAGCTAAAGGGACCTACCCTAAGTTATTCCACTTCACATGAAGCACCAATATCCAAGGAGGGCCCAGCAACTGAACCAAACAAACCACTTCTGACCAGACATCTCCATTGGAAATTAGATGAACATAATGGAAATGACACAGTGATATGATAGCAATCTCACCATATTACCAATGTAACTATAATGATTTGAGGTACATCTAACTTCAATGTAACAGAATAACATATAAAATATAGTAAAAGAATCTAGATAAAATCTCCATGATTATACACAGCCAATCAAAATCAAATGAGAGTACAACATTAACATGAAATGTGTGCAAGTATAAAACAAAATTGAAAACTATACCAAAAAATCCCAACTTTTTTACAGTAAACAGGAAAACACAGAATTAATTCACCCAGAAGTGTATACCCCTTTACAAGCCCCTTTTTTTTACAAAACGTATTGATTCTATAATACAACACATGATAGCTACGCATTGGAAAACGTACAAGGTCTGGATATCCTAAGTCTACACAATTTATCATCACACAAAAGCTCTCAAAATCTGCTTCAGTCCTGGTTCTTTATCTAAACCTATGGCACCACTACAGGCATTGGTTTTAAGCCCAATATACATATGAGTCTCCAACCATTTGTAAAACAGCTCTTGGAATATTAGGTGAGTAAATAATGCTACTTCTATTATATTTGTCAGATAGTGGGTACATGAAGAATTTGGAAAAAAAGATAGCGAGCTATGGGAAACTTACTAGATAAGACTTTTGAACATAACAACACAAGAATTGTTATCTTCAAATAAAGGCCTCCTCCTCCCCTTCAGCCTTTCCTCTCCATCTCCAAAATTGGTGTCTTTACCAATTCTTTGCGTTACTTATTATAAAAATCAGCAGACAGTAAAGTTCCCATAGCCTAAGACCTCATCATCCAGGAAACCAGTCAGTCCAGAATTCTTAAAAAAATAGTTTCAAATCCCTGCCTATGAGATATCACATACTACTCTGGGACAAATAAGTAGAGACTGGTGGCAAATTTAATCAAAAAACAAGTCCCTATGGAGTCACTGGCTTCAAAGACTAAAATAACATAATGAACACCATCATGTAAAATAAACTCATATGACTTCCTAACAAGCAAATGGTGCCATACCACGACACCTACATGGAATTTTGAAAAAAATATGTCTCTATTCCCAATGCCTTCCTATGGGAAACTTACTAGATAAGACGTTTGAACATAACAACACAAGAATTGTTATCTTCCAATAAAGGCCTCCTCCTCCTCTTCAGCCTTGCCTCTCCATCTCCAAAATTGGTGTCTTTACCAATCTTTTGTGTCACTTATTGTAAATAGCAGCAAATACTAAAGTTCCTATAGCCTAGGACCTCATAATCTGGAAATCCAGTCAGTACAGAATTCTTAAAAAAATAGTTTCAAACCCCTGGCTATCGGGGCGTGGCCTAGCGCTGATGGTGGAAAGACGTGTTGAGTGAGAGCTACGACCACGAGAAAGAAATCTCACTTCATCCGTCCAAGGAAATCACCCCCGGTGTTCCAGATACAACATGACATCTCCCTACCACCATATAACACCATTGCTGGGCCCATAGGAGAAAGTCTTACAACTTACCGCATAAGATTGAAACGGCGGCCTACTCCACACGCGGCTGTGGTAGTGGATTTCTGCGGACGCCAGACACTCGGGTCTCTGCAGCCATCCCCTCCTCCCCGGCAGCTGGTCCCGTACAACCGGAGGTACACTAGATAAGGACATAGTCCCAGCCTAGCGACAGCACACAGAAACGGGCCGGCACGCGTTGCAGGACTTTTCCGGTGAGTGGGGGAAGGGGACTGTAACCGGCGGCCATCTTACAGAGCGGCTGATTTGATTTACCTTGCTCTATACTACAACACTGTCACAAGCTCTAATACAGTGCATTAGCCTTTATACCATAAATCTCTGTGAGAGATTAATCCTCTAAACTTCGCTATACAGATGCTGGCTTGAATACTTACCTGTTACTGAAACTGCCATAACATTTGCTTACTCAGACCTTATTACGCCATAATGGTTAAAACGTCAAAAGATAAAATCCGAGAAGCAGCGCCTACCCCTAAGTCCCATAAAACGCAAGCAGATCTTGATAAATTCTTAAGAAAAAAGTTAACAGCTTCACCAGCTAGTAAATCTAAGCAAGCACAGTTACTATCTGATGATAATCCTATGGAGGACGACTCCGATATGGATAGCACAGGCGGTAACTCTGATACTGGGGATGACTCTCGTGTGGTTCCAGCATCAAGAGGCTTTATAAAAAGGACACTATACCAAGCTCTTACGCCACTAGTAAAAGACCTTGCAGATATCAAATCTGATCTTCGTAGCATGGGCACCAGGGTTGAAACTGTGGAAGATACGCAAAATGCTCTACTGCATTATAATGCAAAAGTCAAATGTGTTCTCGACCATCAACAAGATTGTATTAACGAATCTCTACTACGTATTGAAGACCAGGAAAACCGAAGCCGCAGAAATAACATCAGGCTCAGGGGACTTCCAGAATCAATTCTACACGATAATTTACCTCAACTAGCTCTGGATATCTTTTCTGACCTGTTAAGCCCTGAGGCGGCCAAATCCATCATAATTGAACGTATTCACAGAGCACTACGGGCCAAACTTCGCCCCAATGACCCTCCAAGAGATATAGTGTGCGGTTTGCTAAGTTATACAGATACCGCTGCAATTTTGAAAGCTGCAAGAAATAAGAACACATTGACCTATGGAACCTCTACGATTCAAATATTCCAAGATATTGCTCCTTCAACTCTAGCAAAGAGGAGAGTGCTCAAACCATTATTAGATGCTCTGAGAGAGAAAAAAATGCAATTTAAGTGGCTCTTTCCGTTTGGCATTGCCATATCCAAAGATGGTCACCAAATTATCATTAGAAAACCTGCGGATTTGGCAGCTGCGTGGGAGAAACTGGACATCCCACCCATAGATATCCTGTCGTGGCTTCCGTCTACTATGATGGCCTTACCACCTTTGCCAAGTCCCTCATTTTGGAACCAAACCTCAAAAGCCTCTTCGCCCAAAACCAAGAAAGCCCAAACCCGTGCTAGACAACTGGACACCTGACTGTCTTCACAAAAGCCACCGAATGGATTCCTGACCGACCCGCTGCCCCGCTAAGTTTGTGGGAGAAGTGTGGTGAGTGACTCTCTTCCATACTATTTCACATTAAGTTTATGGTTCTCCTTCTCTGTTTCTCTTCTACATAATGTGATTTGAGTTTATACATGCATTAATATGTAACCTTTTACCATATGTTCTGGTATGTTCTTTCAGTGTAAGGTATACTTGTTGGTATATGACTAACGTGTATTCAGTTCCACAGGATTTCTATGTACCTCACGATTTTCTACTGTGGATAAGGACTAGCTATAATTTTACTATGTATTATTATTCTTGCAAATTGTTGCTGTCCTTAGGGGTGCTGACAACCCCTGTATTATTTTTCTTTTGTTTATATTCTTCTCCACTGATTCCTTCCCTCCCCTCCTTTCCTACCCCTTTTTTCCTATCAAAGTCAATAGGTGATTTCTACCATAAGACTATTGGTTATAGGTGCCGATCTGTTATTTCATTTACAAAGAACTCATGGCGGAACTAAAAATTACTTCATTTAATGTAAGAGGTCTGAACTATCCAAGGAAAAGAAGCCAAATTTTACACCAAATTCTTGTAGATAAAACAAAAATCGCCCTGTTACAAGAAACACATATTAGACATAACAAAATTCCAAATTTAAGGAAAAATGTTTTTTCGAATGTTTACCATAGCACCTACTCATCCTCGCGTAGAGGAGTAAGTATACTTTTCCATACAAGTGTACCTTTCAAATGGGTTGCTGAAATGGTTGACCCAGAAGGACGCTATTTATTTGTTAAGAGCATCATAGGTAATAAATACCCTTTACACGATTGCAAATTTATATGCACCTAACTCCCAACAAACCCAATGGATAGTTCAGACCTTACAACTGTTCAAACAATTTGCTGAGGGTGTTTTAGTAGTGGGAGGTGACCTTAATGTTCCCATAGACCCACTCTTGGATACCACAGGGAATCCTTCCACTTCATACCGATATACGACTAAATTACGTAAGACTTTAAATGCATTACACCTGTCAGATACTTGGAGACTACTACATCCCTCTGACCGGGACTACACCTATTTCTCTCATACGCACCATAGATACCACAGGTTGGACTATATCTTCATTTCTCAATCCCAAGTTCCTTTTATAATACGTACTGATATAGGAAATATTTTACTCTCAGATCACGCACCGATTCATACTACTCTGACATTAGCAGACATTCCTAAAGGCCAATGGTGTTGGAGGATCAATGATACTCTGTTGGCTGATCCCTCTCACCAATCTTCTATAAAGACACATATACAAAATTACTTTAACACCAATATTACAGCAGATGTCTCACCTGCTATCACTTGGGAAGCACACAAATCAGTTTTAAGGGGGGAGCTTATTTCATTATGTACATATATTAAAAAACAGAAGTCAGAGCTCTTAAATGCTCTCTTCTCACAAATCTCCTCGTTAGAAAACCTTCACAAGCGTACCCAAGCGGAAACCACTAAAGACAAATTATACTCTTTACGTAATAAAGTTAAAGATCTACTGAACATTAAATCAGCCAGACTGTTACAAATATCGAAGTTTAAATTTTATGCACATGGGGACAAAGGCAACAAGACGATGTCCGCTCTCCTTAAAACTTATCAAGATAAAGCATTCATTCACCGTATTGCACAAAAGCCAGGGAATTTTGTTACGGATACAACCTCCATTGCCACGGCATTCCAGAAATTTTATATGAACCTGTATAATCTTACAGATTCTACAGTAGCTGACACATCATCTACACCCACCAAACATGCTATACATTCATTTTTAGACTCCATTGACATTCCACGCATATCAGATGATAATGCCCAAGAACTGCTGGCACCTTTTTTCCCTGCAGAGCTGCTAAAAGTCCTTCATTCTATCCCGTCAGGTAAAAGCCCGGGCCCAGATGGTTACACCATAAACTACTATAAACAATTTAAAGAGTTATTAATAGCACCATTTACTTCTCTCTGTAACTCACTTCTCACTGGCTCGAAACTTCCCGGTCAAGCCCTAGAAGCACATATTACTCTTATCCCTAAAGAGGGTAAGGATGCCTCACAATGTGGAAGCTATAGACCAATATCGCTCCTTAAAGAGGCTCTGTCACCAGATTTTGCAACCCCTATCTGCTATTGCAGCAGATAGGCGCTGCAATGTAGATTACAGTAACGTTTTTATTTTTAAAAAACGAGCATTTTTGGCCAAGTTATGACCATTTTTGTAATTATGCAAATGAGGCTTGCAAAAGTCCAAGTGGGTGTGTTTAAAAGTAAAAGTCCAAGTGGGCGTGTATTATGTGCGTACATTGGGGCGTTTTTAATACTTTTACTAGCTGGGCGCTGTGAAGAGAAGTAACATCCTCTTCTCTTCAGAACGCCCAGCTTCTGACAGTGCAGATCTGTGACGTCACTCACAGGTCCTGCATCGTGACGGCCACATCGGCACCAGAGGCTACAGTTGATTCTGCAGCAGCATCAGCGTTTGCAGGTAAGATCGACTTACCTGCAAACGCTGATGCTGCTGCAGAATCAACTGTAGCCTCTGGTGCCGATGTGGCCGTCACGATGCAGGACCTGTGAGTGACGTCACAGATCTGCACTGTCACAAGCTGGGCGTTCTGAAGAGAAGAGGATGTTACTTCTCATCAGAGCGCCCAGCTAGTGAAAGTATTAAAAACGCCCCGATGTACGCACATAATACACACCCACTTGGACTTTTACTTTTAAACACACCCACTTGGACTTTTGCAAGCCTCATTTGCATAACTACAAAAATGGTCATAACTTGGCCAAAAATGCTCGTTTTTTAAAAATAAAAACGTTACTGTAATCTACATTGCAGCGCCTATCTGCTGCAATAGCAGATAGGGGTTGCAAAATCTGGTGACAGAGCCTCTTTAATACTGATATAAAATGGTGGGCTAAAGCTCTAGCAGCTCGTCTCAGTCCCATGTTATCTAGCATTATTGGACCTGAACAGACCGGAGTTGTCAAGGGAAGACAAGGATCAGATAAGTCCTCAAGGGTTTTAAGGTTGGTACAATACGCTTTAAAATCTCGAACACCCTTAGTCCTGCTCAGTACAGATGCAGAAAATGCGTTTGATAGGGTGGATTGGCCTTATATGATCGCTTCCCTGGAGAAATTTGGGATACCTCTTGCTTTTATACAAGCGATTCTTTCCCTATATAGTAACCCTAGTGCAAAGGTGAGAGTTAATGGGGTGCTGTCAAATTCCTTTACCATCACTAATGGTACAAGACAAGGATGTCCTCTATCGCCGACACTATTCGTGTTAGTCATGGAGACGCTGATCCAGAAAATTCGACAGGATCCTATTATTCATGGCTTGTCAATAGGCTCATTCACACACAAAACAGCAGCATTTGCAGATGACCTGCTGATACTCACTACTAACCCTGAGAGATCACTCCCACAGATCACAGATAT
This sequence comes from Rhinoderma darwinii, assembly GCF_050947455.1. NCBI lineage: Eukaryota > Metazoa > Chordata > Amphibia > Anura > Rhinodermatidae > Rhinoderma > Rhinoderma darwinii. The sequence goes on along the minus strand of NW_027464016.1, from coordinate 109,489 downwards.
CTTCTCAAAATTTGGAGAAATTTCTAATTTTAAAATAAACTTTAGTAAGTCAGAAGCCCTCAACATTTCGGTACCGCAAGATATTATTCTTTGCTTAAAAAAGAGTTCCCCCTACCTGTGGTCAGAAATGTCTATTAAATACTTAGGTATCCGCATTCCTAAAAACCCCTCTCTACTTTATAAACTTAATTATCTCAATTTGCTAGCTGACATTAAAACTTACTTACATTCCTTACACGTTCCCTTGATGTCATGGATGGGCAGGAGAAATCTTCTCAAAACATATATTGTCCCTAAACTCTTATATGTTCTTCAAACTGTACCTATCTGGCTTCCTAAGTCTTTCTTCCTATTAGTCAAGAAAACTTTCTTGGAATTTATTTGGAACAACAAACGTCCTAGGTTAGCATATAAATACATTATAGCAAACTCCCGCTTGGGAGGCTTTGGCCTCTCCGATTTAATGTCCTACTATAGGGCTAACCATTTACGTCGGTGGACCATCTTAGCACATCATGACTTGAAAAATATCTATGCTTCTATGGAACGCTCTCTAATGTCAATAGAAGAAAAACAGGCCTTCTGGGGTTTGCATCCTGCTACTGCAGGCAAATTTTACAATGAATCTTTACTCAAAGGCACCATATTAACTTGGCAAGAGGTGAATAAATCATCTGCGTTGTTATCCTCCCCATCCCCGCTAATGACACTAAATTTACTGCCATGCCTTCAATGTAACTCTAACTCCTCACCCTCGGCCCCTTGGGATATTCCACATACTCTAACTATATCAGATGCTCAAAAGCTTTCAGGAAATACTGAAATAATGGATCTAATTGTGAAAGCTAATGTTCCTCCAGGGAATTTTTTATTAACACATCATATTCTTAAAGAATGCCAAAAATTAGGGACACCTCATACAATACCTCACACTAATACCTGGCTAGAAGATTTGATGGCGGTGACTCCATACACTACACCGAAACTATCCCAATTATATCAACAGGTTCTGATGATGCGAATGGACTGCAAACCAAGATATATTGGGAGATGGGAGGAAGAATTGGGGATGCAGCTCACTGAACCAGAACTGCGTTTTGTACTAGCAAATTCACATGGTTTCTCTAGATGTACGAGAATTCAAGAGAACTCCTTTAAACTTACAACAAGGTGGTATAAAACACCGATAATACTTCATGCTATAAATAACTCAGTTTCAGATCAATGTTGGAGGTGTAAAAGGGACATCGGATCATTATCACATATCTGGTGGCATTGCCCCCTTATTCAGCCATATTGGATTCATGTAGGGAAAGCCATAAATACTATATGCTCTCTCAATATCACATTGACTCCAGAATTTGTACTACTATGGAAACCTATAAGTGGCTTTATACCAAAAAAAAATAATCTACCAACGCACATGATAGCTGCAGCAAAACTACTGATTCCAATATTGTGGAAAGACACAGCTCCCCCTACTTTTACACAATGGTTAGATAAAGTATTTGAAATCCAGCGATTCGAAGAAATGGCACACTGTGAATCAAAGACAAGGGGCAAATATTTAGCTACCTGGTCCCCATGGCTAGATTTCCCTGACATCACTAGACTATGATGGTATCCCAAAAGGTAGAAATACAGAATCGACCAAGACCTAGCTACCTAGTGCAGAAGAAGAGTCATAACAAGGTACAAAATACAGATCACAATACCGTATAATGCTTTTACCAACAATTCATATACTCCAACAGAATTGCCTACTGACACACCCAAACTACCTACCCTCCCTTACTTTCCCCTCTCCCCCTTCGCATTTCTATATTTTTTGTTTTTCCCTTGTGTTATGTTATATTGTATTATTTTGTATTACCTGCTTATCCTTATGGATGATTAGCAAGGGCTCTGCGTAGCCAATGTTATAACAATTTGTTATATTCGCTTGTTCAAATTTATATAACAATAAAAACAGATTTGAAACAAACAAACAAACCCCTGGCTATCAGATGTCACATACTACTCTGGTACACAGAAGTAGAGACTGTTGACAAATTTACCAAAACCAAGTCCCTGTGGAGTCACTGGTTTCACAGACTAAAAAAACACAGTGAACACCATCACTGAAATCATATCAGATGACTTCCTAACCAGCAAATGGCGCCATACTATGACACCTACACAGAATTTTGAAAAAAGCAGACCTCTTTATTCCCAATAACTTTCAAGGTTATTGGTCTGTGGTATTTCTCCAAAACAAACATGATACCATCTCAGACCACACAATTTTACCTTGAGAGAGAGGAGCAATAACATAAGCATTACATCTCTCTTTATTGCCCTGACCAAATCCAGCTAAAGGGACCTACCCTAAGTTATTCCACTTCACATGAAGCACCAATATCCAAGGAGGGCCCAACAACTGAACCAAACAAACCACTTCTGACCAGACATCTCCATTGGAAATTAGATGAACATAATGGAAATGACACAGTGATATGATAGCAATCTCACCATATTACCAATGTAACTACTATGATTTGAGGTACATCTAACTTCAATGTAACAGAATAACATATAAAATATAGTAAAAGAATCTAGATAAAATCTCCATGATTATACACAGCCAATCAAAATCAAATGAGAGTACAACATTAACATGAAATGTGTGCAAGTATAAAACAAAATTGAAAACTATACCAAAAAATCCCAACTTTTTTACAGTAAACAGGAAAACACAGAATTAATTCACCCAGAAGTGTATACCCCTTTACAAGCCCTTTTTTTTACAAAATGTATTGATTCTATAGTACAACACATGATAGCTATGCATTGGAAAACGTACAAGGTCTGGATATCCTAAGTCTACACAATTTATCATCACACAAAAGCTCTCAAAATCTGCTTCAGTCCTGGTTCTTTATCTAAACCTATGGCACCACTACAGGCATTGGCTTTAACCCCAATATACATATGAGTCTCCAACCATTTGTAAAACAGCTCTTGGAATATTAGGTGAGTAAATAATGCTACTTCTATTATATTTGTCAGATAGTGGGTACATGAAGAATTTGGAAAAAAAGATAGCGAGCTATGGGAAACTTACTAGATAAGACTTTTGAACATAACAACACAAGAATTGTTATCTTCAAATAAAGGCCTCCTCCTCCCCTTCAGCCTTTCCTCTCCATCTCCAAAATTGGTGTCTTTAGCAATTCTTTGCGTTACTTATTATAAAAATCAGCAGACAGTAAAGTTCCCATAGCCTAAGACCTCATCATCCAGGAAACCTCTCAGTCCAGAATTCTTAAAAAAATTGTTTCAAATCCCTGCCTATGAGATATCACATACTACTCTGGGACAAATAAGTAGAGACTGGTGGCAAATTTAATCAAAAAACAAGTCCCTATGGAGTCACTGGCTTCAAAGACTAAAATAACATAATGAACACCATCATGTAAAATAAACTCATATGACTTCCTAACAAGCAAATGGTGCCATACCACGACACCTACATGGAATTTTGAAAAAAAAATATGTCTCTATTCCCAATACCTTCCTATGGAAAACTTACTAGATAAGACTTTTGAACATAACAACACAAGAATTGTTATCTTCAAATAAAGGCCTCCTCCTCCCCTTCAGCCTTGCCTCTCCATCTCAAAAATTGGTGTCTTTACCAATCTTTTGTGTCACTTATTGTAAATAGCAGCAAATACTAAAGTTCCTATAGCCTAGGACCTCATAATCCGGAAATCCAGTCAGTACAGAATTCTTAAAAAAATAGTTTCACACCCCTGGCTATCAGATATCACATACTACTCTGGTACACAGAAGTAGAGACTGGTGACAAATTTACCAAAACCAAGTCCCTGTGGAGTCACTGGTTTCAAAGACTAAAAAAACACAGTGAACACCATCACTAAAATCAAATCAGATGACTTCCTAACCAGCAAATGGCGCCATACTATGACACCTACACAGAATTTTGAAAAAAGCAGACCTCTTTATTCCCAATGCCTTTCAAGGTTATTGGTCTGTGGTATTTCTCCAAAACAAACCTGATACCATCTCAGACCACACAATTTTACCTTGAGAGAGAGGAGCAATAACATAAGCATTACATCTCTCTTTATTGCCCTGACCAAATCCAGCTAAAGGGACCTACCCTAAGTTATTCCACTTCACATGAAGCACCAATATCCAAGGAGGGCCCCGCAACTGAACCAAACAAACCACTTCTGACCAGACATCTCCATTGGAAATTAGATGAACATAATGGAAATGACACAGTGATATGATAGCAATGTCACCATATTACCAATGTAACTATAATGATTTGAGGTATATCTAACTTCAATGTAACAGAATAACATATAAAATATAGTAAAAGAATCTAGATAAAATCTCCATGATTATACACAGCCAATCAAAATCAAATGAGAGTACAACATTAACATGAAATGTGTGCAAGTATAAAACAAAATTGAAAACTATACCAAAAAATCCCAACTTTTTTACAGTAAACAGGAAAACACAGAATTAATTCACCCAGAAGTGTAGACCCCTTTACAAGCCCTTTTTTTTACAAAATGTATTGATTCTATAGTACAACACATGATAGCTACGCATTGGAAAACGTACAAGGTCTGGATATCCTAAGTCTACACAATTTATCATCACAAAAAAGCTCTCAAAATCTGCTTCAGTCCTGGTTCTTTATCTAAACCTATGGCACCACTACAGGCATTAGCTTTAAGCCCAATATACATATGAGTCTCCAACCATTTGTAAAACAGCGCTTGGAATATTAGGTGAGTAAATAATGCTACTTCTATTATATTTGTCAGATAGTGGGTACATGAAGAATTTGGAAAAAAAGATAGCGAGCTATGGGAAACTTACTAGATAAGACTTTTGAACATAACAACACAAGAATTGTTATCTTCAAATAAAGGCCTCCTCCTCCCCTTCAGCCTTTCCTCTCCATCTCCAAAATTGGTGTCTTTAACAATTCTTTGCATTACTTATTATAAAAATCAGCAGACAGTAAAGTTCCAATAGCCTAAGACCTCATCATCCAGGAAACCAGTCAGTCCAGAATTCTTAAAAAAATAGTTTCAAATCCCTGCCTATGAGATATCACATACTACTCTGGGACAAATAAGTAGAGACTGGTGCCAAATTTAATTAAAAAACAAGTCCCTATGGAGTCACTGGCTTCAAAGACTAAAATAACATAATGAACACCATCATGCAAAATAAACTCATATGACTTCCTAACAAGCAAATGGTGCCATGCCACGACACCTACATGGAATTTAAAAAAAAAATATGTCTCTATTCCCAATACCTTCCTATGGGAAACTTACTAGATAAGACGTTTGAACATAACAACACAAGAATTGTTATCTTCCAATAAAGGCCTCCTCCTCCCCTCAGCCTTGCCTCTCCATCTCCAAAATTGGTGTATTTACCAATCTTTTGTGTCACTTATTGTAAATAGCAGCAAATACTAAAGTTCCTATAGCCTAGGACCTCATAATCCGGAAATCCAGTCAGTACAGAATTCTTAAAAAAATAGTTTCAAACCCCTGGCTATCAGATATCACATACTACTCTGGTATACAGAAGTAGAGACTGGTGACAAATTTACCAAAACCAAGTCCCTGTGGAGTCACTGGTTTCAAAGACTAAAAAAACACAGTGAACACCATCACTAAAATCAAATCAGATGACTTCCTAACCAGCAAATGGTGCCATACTATGACACCTACACAGAATTTTGAAAAAAGCAGACCTCTTTATTCCCAATACCTTTCAAGGTTATTGGTCTGTGGTATTTCTACAAAACAAACCTGATACCATCTCAGACCACACAATTTTACCTTGAGAGAGAGGAGCAATAACATAAGCATTACATCTCTCTTTATTGCCCTGATCAAATCCAGCTAAAGGGACCTAACCTAAGTTATTCCACTTCACATGAAGCACCAATATCCAAGGAGGGCCCAGCAACTGAACCAAACAAACCACTTCTGACCAGACATCTCCATTGGAAATTAGATGAGCATAATGGAAATGACACAGTGATATGATAGCAATCTCACCATATTACCAATGTAACTATAATGATTTGAGGTACATCTATATTCAATGTAACAGAATAACATATAAAATATAGTAAAAGAATCTAGATAAAATCTCCATGATTATACACAGCCAATCAAAATCAAATGAGAGTACAACATTAACATGAAATGTGTGTAAGTATAAAACAAAATTGAAAACTATACCAAAAAATCCCAACTTTTTTACAGTAAACAGGAAAACACAGAATTAATTCACCCAGAAGTGTATACCCCTTTACAAGCACTTTTTTTTCCCAAAATGTATTGATTCTATAGTACAACACATGATAGCTACGCATTGGAAAACGTACAAGGTCTGCATATCCTAAGTCTACACAATTTATCATCACACAAAAGCTCTCAAACTCTGCTTCAGTCCTGGTTCTTTATCTAAACCTATGGCACCACTACAGGCATTGGCTTTAAGCCCAATATACATATGAGTCTCCAACCATTTGTAAAACAGCTCTTGGAATATTAGGTGAGTAAATAATGCTACTTCTATTATATTTGTCAGATAGTGGGTACATGAAGAATTTGGAAAAAAAGATAGCGAGCTATGGGAAACTTACTAGATAAGACTTTTGAACATAACAACACAAGAATTGTTATCTTCAAATAAAGGCCTCCTCCTCCCCTTCAGCCTTGCCTCTCCATCTCCAAAATTGGTGTCTTTACCAATCTTATGTGTCACTTATTGTAAATAGCAGGAAAATCTAAAGTTCCTATAGCCTAGGACCTCATAATCCGGAAATCCAGTCAGTACAGAATTCTTAAAAAAATAGTTTCAAACCCCTGGCTATCAGATATCACATACTACTCTGGTACACAGAAGTAGAGACTGGTGACAAATTTACCAAAACCAAGTCCCTGTGGAGTCACTGGTTTCAAAGACTAAAAAAACACAGTGAACACCATCACTAAAATCAAATCAGATGACTTCCTAACCAGCAAGTGGCGCCATACTATGACACCTACACAGAATTTTGAAAAAAGCAGACCTCTTTATTCCCAATACCTTTCAAGGTTATTGGTCTGTGGTTTTTCTCCAAAACAAACATGATACCATCTCAGACCACACAATTTTACCTTGAGAGAGAGGAGCAATAACATAAGCATTACCTCTCTCTTTATTGCCCTGACCAAATCCAGCTAAAGGGACCTACCCTAAGTTATTCCACTTCACATGAAGCACCAATGTCCAAGGAGGGCCCAGCAACTGAACCAAACAAACCACTTCTGACCAGACATCTCCATTGGAAATTAGATGAACATAATGGAAATGACACAGTGATATGATAGCAATCTCACCATATTACCAATGTAACTATAATGATTTGAGGTACATCTAACTTCAATGTAACAGAATAACATATAAAATATAGTAAAAGAATCTAGATAAAATCTCCATGATTATACACAGCCAATCAAAATCAAATGAGAGTACAACATTAACATGAAATGTGTGTAAGTATAAAACAAAATTGAAAACTATACCAAAAAATCCCAACTTTTTTACAGTAAACAGGAAAACACAGAATTAATTCACCCAGAAGTGTATACCCCTTTACAAGCACTTTTTTTTTACAAAATGTATTGATTCTATAGTACAACACATGATAGCTATGCATTGGAAAACGTACAAGGTCTGGATATCCAAAGTATACACAATTTATCATCACACAAAAGATCTCAAAATCTGCTTCAGTCCTGGTTCTTTATCTAAACCTATGGCACCACTACAGGCATTGGCTTTAAGCCCAATATACATATGAGTCTCCAACCATTTGTAAAACAGCTCTTGAAATATTAGGTGAGTAAATAATGCTACTTCTATTATATTTGTCAGATAGTGGGTACATGAAGAATTTGGAAAAAAAGATAGCGAGCTATGGGAAACTTACTAGATAAGACTTTTGAACATAACAACACAAGAATTGTTATCTTCAAATAAAGGCCTCCTCCTCCCCTTCAGCCTTTCCTCTCCATCTCCAAAATTGGTGTCTTTACCAATTATTTGCGTTACTTATTATAAAAATCAGCAGACAGTAAAGTTCCCATAGCCTAAGACCTCATCATCAAGAAAACCAGTCAGTCCAGAATTCTTAAAAAAATAGTTTCAAATCCCTGCCTATGAGATATCACATACTACTCTGGAACAAATAAGTAGAGACTGGTGGCAAATTTAATCAAAAAACAAGTCCCTATGGAGTCACTGGCTTCAAAGACTAAAATAACATAATGAACACCATCATGTAAAATAAACTCATATGACTTCCTAACAAGCAAATGGTGCCATACCACGACACCTACATGGAATTTTGAAAATAAAAAAAAGTGTCTCTATTCCCAATACCTTCCTATGGGAAACTTACTAGATAAGGCTTTTGAACATAACAAAACAAGAATTGTTATCTTCAAATAAAGGCCTCCTCCTCCCCTTCAGCCTTGCCTCTCCATCTCCAAAATTGGTGTCTTTACCAATCTTACGTGTCACTTATTGTAAATAGCAGCAAATACTAAAGTTCCTATAGCCTAGGACCTCATAATCCGGAAATCCAGTCAGTACAGAATTCTTAAAAAAATAGTTTCAAACCCCTGGCTATCAGATATCACATACTACTCTGGTACACAGAAGTAGAGACTGGTGACAAATTTACCAAAACCAAGTCCCTGTGGAGTCACTGGTTTCAAAGACTAAAAAAACATAGTGAACACCATCACTAAAATCAAATCAGATGACTTCCTAACCAGCAAATGGCGCCATACTATGACACCTACACAGAATTTTGAAAAAAGCAGGCCTCTTTATTCCCAACACTTTTCAAGGTTATTGGTCTGTGGTATTTCTCCAAAACAAACATGATACCATCTGAGACCACACAATTTTACCTTGAGAGAGAGAGGAGCAATAACATAAGCATTACATCTCTCTTTATTGCCCTGACCAAATCCAGCTAAAGGGACCTACCCTAAGTTATTCCACTTCACATGAAGCACCAATATCCAAGGAGGGCCCAGCAACTGAACCAAACAAACCACTTCTGACCAGACATCTCCATTGGAAATTAGATGAACATAATGGAAATGACACAGTGATATGATAGCAATCTCACCATATTACCAATGTAACTATAATGATTTGAGGTACATCTAACTTCAATGTAACAGAATAACATATAAAATATAGTAAAAGAATCTAGATAAAATCTCCATGATTATACACAGCCAATCAAAATCAAATGAGAGTACAACATTAACATGAAATGTGTGTAAGTATGAAACAAAATTGAAAACTATACCAAAAAATCCCAACTTTTTTACAATAAACAGGAAAACACAGAATTAATTCACCCAGAAGTGTATACCCCTTTACTAGTACTTTTTTTTTACAAAATGTATTAATTCTATAGTACAACACATGATAGCTACGCATTGGAAAACGTACAAGGTCTGGATATCCTAAGTCTACACAATTTATCATCACACAAAAGCTCTCAAAATCTGCTTCAGTCCTGGTTCTTTATCTTAACCTATGGCACCACTACAGGCATTGGCTTTAAGCCCAATATACATATGAGACTCCAACCATTTGTAAAACAGCTCTTTGAATATTAGGTGAGTAAATAATGCTACTTCTATTATATTTGTCAGATAGTGGGTACAAGAAGAATTTGGAAAAAAAGATAGCGAGCTATGGGAAACTTACTAGATAAGACTTTTGAACATAACAACACAAGAATTGTTATCTTCAAATAAAGGCCTCCTCCTCCCCTTCAGCCTTTCCTCTCCATCTCCAAAATTGGTGTCTTTACCAATTATTTGCGTTACTTATTATAAAAATCAGCAGACAGTAAAGTTCCCATAGCCTAAGACCTCATCATCCAGGAAACCAGTCAGTCCAGAATTCTTAAAAAAATTGTTTCAAATCCCTGCCTATGAGATATCACATACTACTCTGGAACAAATAAGTAGAGACTGGTGGCAAATTTAATCAAAAAACAAGTCCCTATGGAGTCACTGGCTTCAAAGACTAAAATAACATAATGAACACCATCATGTAAAATAAACTCATATGACTTCCTAACAAGCAAATGGTGCCATACCACGACACCTACATGGAATTTTGAAAATAAAAAAAGTGTCTCTATTCCAAATACCTTCCTATGGGAAACTTACTAGATAAGACTTTTGAACATAACAACACAAGAATTGTTATCTTCAAATAAAGGCCTCCTCCTCCCCTTCAGCCTTGCCTCTCCATCTCCAAAATTGGTGTCTTTACCAATTTTATGTTTCACTTATTTTAGATAGCAGCAAATACTAAAGTTCCTATAGCCTAGGACCTCACAATGCGGAAATCCAGTCAGTACAGAATTCTTAAAAAAATAGTTTCAAACCCCTGGCTATCAGATATCACATACTACTCTGGTACACAGAAGTAGAGACTGGTGACAAATTTACCAAAACCAAGTCCCTGTGGAGTCACTGGTTTCAAAGACTAAAAAAACATAGTGAACACCATCACTAAAATCAAATCAGATGACTTCCTAACCAGCAAATGGCGCCATACTATGACACCTACACAGAATTTTGAAAAAAGCAGGCCTCTTTATTCCCAATACTTTTCAAGGTTATTGGTCTGTGGTATTTCTCCAAAACAAACATGATACCATCTGAGACCACACAATTTTACCTTGAGAGAGAGAGGAGCAATAACATAAGCATTACATCTCTCTTTATTGCCCTGACCAAATCCAGCTAAAGGGACCTACCCTAAGTTATTCCACTTCACATGAAGCACCAATATCCAAGGAGGGCCCAGCAACTGAACCAAACAAACCACTTCTGACCAGACATCTCCATTGGAAATTAGATGAACATAATGGAAATGACACAGTGATATGATAGCAATCTCATCATATTACCAATGTAACTATAATAATTTGAGGTACATCTAACTTCAATGTAACAGAATAACATATAAAATATAGTAAAATAATCTAGATAAAATCTCCATGATTATACACAGCCAATCAAAATCAAATCAGAGTACAACATTAACATGAAATGTGTGCAAGTATAAAACAAAATTGAAAACTATACCAAAAAATGTCCAACTTTTTTACAATAAACAGGAAAACACAGAATTAATTCACCCAGAAGTGTATACCCCTTTACTAGTACTTTTTTTTTACAAAATTTATTGATTCTATAGTACAACACATGATAGCTACGCATTGGAAAACGTACAAGGTCTGGATATCCTAAGTCTACACAATTTATCATCACACAAAAGCTCTCAAAATCTGCTTCAGTCCTGGTTCTTTATCTAAACCTATGGCACCACTACAGGCATTGGCTTTAAGCCCAATATACATATGAGTATCAAACCATTTGTAAAACAGCTCTTTGAATATTAGGTGAGTAAATAATGCTACTTCTATTATATTTGTCAGATAGTGGGTACAAGAAGAATTTGGAAAAAAAGATAGCGAGCTATGGGAAACTTACTAGATAAGACTTTTGAACATAACAACACAAGAATTGTTATCTTCAAATAAAGGCCTCCTCCTCCCCTTCAGCCTTTCCTCTCCATCTCCAAAATTGGTGTCTTTACCAATTCTTTGCGTTACTTATTATAAAAATCAGCAGACAGTAAAGTTCCCATAGCCTAAGACCTCATCATCAAGGAAACCAGTCAGTCCAGAATTCTTAAAAAAATAGTTTCAAATCCCTGCCTATGAGATATCACATACTACTCTGGGACAAATAAGTAGAGACTGGTGGCAAATTTAATCAAAAAACACGTCCCTATGGAGTCACTGGCTTCAAAGACTAAAATAACATAATGAACACCATCATGTAAAATAAACTCATATGACTTCCTAACAAGCAAATGGTGCCATACCAAGACACCTACATGGAATTTTGAAAAACAAATATGTCTCTATTCCCAATACCTTCCTATGGGAAACTTACTAGATAAGACTTTTGAACATAACAACACAAGAATTGTTATCTTCAAATAAAGGCCTCCTCCTCCCCTTCAGCCTTGCCTCTCCATCTCCAAAATTGGTGTCTTTACCAATCTTATGTGTCACTTATTGTAAATAGCAGCAAATACTAAAGTTCCTATAGCCTAGGACCTCATAATCCGGAAATCCAGTCAGTACAGAATTCTTAAAAGAATAGTTTCAAACCCCTGGCTATCAGATATCACATACTACTCTGGTACACAGAAGTAGAGACTGGTGACAAATTTACCAAAACCAAGTCCCTGTGGAGTCACTGGTTTCAAAGACTAAAAAAACACAGTGAACACCATCGCTAAAATCAAATCAGATGACTTCCTAACCAGCAAATGGCGCCATACTATGACACCTACACAGAATTTTGAAAAAAGCAGACCTCTTTATGCCCAATACCTTTCAAGGTTATTGGTCTGTGGTATTTCTCCAAAACAAACATGATACCATCTCAGACCACACAATTTTACCTTGAGAGAGAGGAGCAATAACATAAGCATTACATCTCTCTTTATTGCCCTGACCAAATCCAGCTAAAGGGACCTACCCTAAGTTATTCCACTTCACATGAAGCACCAATATCCAAGGAGGGCCCAGCAACTGAACCAAACAAACCACTTCTGACCAGACATCTCCATTGGAAATTAGATGAACATAATGGAAATGACACAGTGATATGATAGCAATCTCACCATATTACCAATGTAACTATAATGATTTGAGGTACATCTAACTTCAATGTAACAGAATAACATATAAAATATAGTAAAAGAATCTAGATAAAATCTTCATGATTATACACAGCCAATCAAAATCAAATGAGAGTACAACATTTACATGAAATGTGTGTAAGTATAAAACAAAATTGAAAACTATACCAAAAAATCCCAACTTTTTTACAGTAAACAGGAAAACACAGAATTAATTCACCCAGAAGTGTATACCCCTTTACAAGCACTTTTTTTTACAAAATGTATTGATTCTATAGTACAACACATGATAGCTACGCATTGGAAAACGTACAAGGTCTGGATATCCTAAGTCTACACAATTTATCATCACACAAAAGCTCTCAAAATCTGCTTCAGTCCTGGTTGTTTATCTAAACATATGGCACCACTACAGGCATTGGCTTAAGCCCAATATACATATGAGTCTCCAACCATTTGTAAAACAGCTTTTGGTATATTAGGTGAGTAAATAATGCTACTTCTATTATATTTGTCAGATAGTGGGTACATGAAGAATTTGGAAAAAAAGATAGCGACCTATGGGAAACTTACTAGATAAGACTTTTGAACATAACAACACAAGAATTGTTATCTTCAAATAAAGGCCTCCTCCTCCCCTTCAGCCTTTCCTCTCAATCTCCAAAATTGGTGTCTTTACCAATTCTTTGCGTTACTTATTATAAAAATCAGCAGACAGTAAAGTTCCCATAGCCTAAGACCTCATCATCCAGGAAACCAGTCAGTCCAGAATTCTTAAAAAAATAGTTTCAAATCCCTGCCTATGAGATATCACATACTACTCTGGGACAAATAAGTAGAGACTGGTGGCAAATGTAATAAAAAAACAAGTCCCTATGGAGTCACTGGCTTCAAAGACTAAAATAACATAATGAACACCATTATGTAAAATAAACTCATATGACTTCCTAACAAGCAAATGGTGCCATACCATGACACCTACATGGAATTTTGAGAAAAAAATATGTCTCTATTCCCAATACCTTCCTATGGGAAACTTACTAGATAAGACATTTGAACATAACAACACAAGAATTGTTATCTTCAAATAAAGGCCTCCTCCTCCCCTTCAGCCTTGCCTCTCCATCTCCAAAATTGGTGTCTTTACCAATCTTATGTGTCACTTATTGTAAATAGCAGCAAATACTAAAGTTCCTATAGCCTAGGACCTCATAATCCGGAAATCCAGTCAGTACAGAATTCTTAAAAAAATAGTTTCAAACCCCTGGCTATCAGATATCAGATACTACTCTGGTACACAGAAGTAGAGACTGGTGACAAATTGACCAAAACCAAGTCCCTGTGGAGTCACTGGTTTCAAAGACTAAAAAAACACAGTGAACACCATCACTAAAATCAAATCAGATGACTTCCTAAACAGCAAATGGCGCCATACTATGACACCTACACAGAATTTTGAAAAAAGCAGAAATCTTTATTCCCAATACCTTTCAAGGTTATTGGTCTGTGGTATTTCTCCAAAACAAACCTGATACCATCTCAGACCACACAATTTTACCTTGAGAGAGAGGAGCAATAACATAAGCATTACATCTCTCTTTATTGCCCTGATCAAATCCAGCTAAAGGGACCTACCCTAAGTTATTCCACTTCACATGAAGCACCAATATCCAAGGAGGGCCCAGCAACTGAACCAAACAAACCACTTCTGACCAGACATCTCCATTGGAAATTAGATGAACATAATGGAAATGACACAGTGATATGATAGCAATCTCACCATACTACCAATGTAACTATAATGATTTGAGGTACATCTAACTTCAATGTAACAGAATAACATATAAAATATAGTAAAATAATCTAGATAAAATCTCCATGATTATACACAGCCAATCAAAATCAAATGAGAGTACAACATTAACATGAAAAGTGTGTAAGCATAAAACAAAATTGAAAACTATACCAAAAAATTTCCAACTTTTTTACAATAAACAGGAAAACACAGAATTAATTCACCCAGAAGTGTATACCCCTTTACAAGCACTTTTTTTTTACAAAATGTATTGATTCTATAGTACAACACATGATAGCTACGCATTGGAAAACGTACAAGGCCTGGATATCCAAAGTCTACACAATTTATCATCACACAAAAGCTCTCAAAATGTGCTTCAGTCCTGGTTCTTTATCTAAACCTATGGCACCACTACAGGCATTGGCTTTAAGCCCAATATACATATGAGTCTCCAACCATTTGTAAAACAGCTCTTGGAATATTAGGTGAGTAAATAATGCTACTTCTATTATATTTGTCAGATAGTGGGTACATGAAGAATTTGGAAAAAAAGATAGCGAGCTATGGGAAACTTACTAGATAAGACTTTTGAACATAACAACACAAGAATTGTTATCTTCAAATAAAGGCCTCCTCCTCCCCTTCAGCCTTTCCTCTCCATCTCCAAAATTGGTGTCTTTACCAATTCTTTGCGTTACTTATTATAAAAATCAGCAGACAGTAAAGTTCCCATAGCCTAAGACCTCATCATCCAGGAAACCAGTCAGTCCAGAATTCTTAAAAAAATAGTTTCAAATCCCTGCCTATGAGATATCACATACTACTCTGGGACAAATAAGTAGATACTGGTGGCAAATTTAATAAAAAAACAAGTCCCTATGGAGTCACTGGCTTCAAAGACTAAAATAACATAATGAACACCATCATGTAAAATAAACTCATATGACTTCCTAACAAGCAAATGGTGCCATACCATGACACCTACATGGAATTTTGAAAAAAAAAATATGTCTCCATTCCCAATACCTTCCTATGGGAAACTTACTAGATAAGACTTTTGAACATAACAACACAAGAATTGTTATGTTCAAATAAAGGCCTCCTCCTCCCCTTCAGCCTTTCCTCTCCATCTCCAAAATTGGTGTCTTTACCAATCTTTTGTGTCACTTATTGTAAATAGCAGCAAATACTAAAGTTCCTATAGCCTAGGACCTCATAATGCGGAAATCCAGTCAGTACAGAATTCTTAAAAAAATAGTTTCAAACCCCTGGCTATCAGATATCACATACTACTCTGGTACACAGAAGTAGAGACTGGTGACAAATTTACCAAAACCAAGTCCCTGTGGAGTCACTGGTTTCAAAGACTAAAAAAACACAGTGAACACCATCACTAAAATCAAATCAGGTGACTTCCTAACCAGCAAATGGCGCCATACTATGACACCTACACAGAATTTTGAAAAAAGCAGACCTTTTTATTCCCAATACCTTTAAGGTTATTGGTCTGTGGTATTTCTACAAAACAAACCTGATACCATCTCAGACCACACAATTTTACCTTGAGAGAGAGGAGCAATAACATAAGCATTACATCTCTCTTTATTGCCCTGATCAAATCCAGCTAAAGGGACCTACCCTAAGTTATTCCACTTCACATGAAGCACCAATATCCAAGGAGGGCCCAGCAACTGAACCAAACAAACCACTTCTGACCAGACATCTGCATTGGAAATTAGATGAACATAATGGAAATGACACAGTGATATGATAGCAATCTCACCATATTACCAATGTAACTATAATGATTTGAGGTACATCTAACTTCAATGTAACAGAATAACATATAAAATATAGTAAAAGAATCTAGATAAAATCTCCATGATTATACACAGCCAATCAAAATCAAATGAGAGTACAACATTATCATGAAATGTGTGCAAGTATAAAACAAAATTGAAAACGATACCAAAAAATCCCAACTTTTTTACAGTAAACAGGAAAACACAGAATTAATTCACCCAGAAGTGTATACCCCTTTACAAGCACTTTTTTTTTTTTACAAAATGTATTGATTCTATAGTACAACACATGATAGCTACGCATTGGAAAACGTACAAGGTCTGGATATCCTAAGTCTACACAATTTATCATCACACAAAAGCTCTCAAAATCTGCTTCAGTCCTGGTTCTTTATCTAAACCTATGGCACCACTACAGGCATTGGCTTTAAGCCCAATATACATATGAGTCTCCAACCATTTGTAAAACAGCTCTTGGTATATTAGGTGAGTAAATAATGCTACTTCTATTATATTTGTCAGATAGTGGGTACATGAAGAATTTGGAAAAAAAGATAGCGAGCTATGGGAAACTTACTAGATAAGACTTTTGAACATAACAACACAAGAATTGTTATCTTCAAATAAAGGCCTCCTCCTCCCCTTCAGCCTTTCCTCTCCATCTCCAAAATTGGTGTCTTTACCAATTCTTTGCGTTAGTTATTATAAAAATCAGCAGACAGTAAAGTTCCCATAGCCTAAGACCTCATCATCCAGGAAACCAGTCAGTCCAGAATTCTTAAAAAAATTGTTTCAAATCCCTGCCTATGAGATATCACATACTACTCTGGGACAAATTAGTAGAGACTGGTGGCAAATTTAATCAAAAATCAAGTCCCTATGGAGTCACTGGCTTCAAAAACTAAAATAACATAATGAACACCATCATGTAAAATAAACTCATATGACTTCCTAACAAGCAAATGGTGCCATACCATGACACCTACATGGAATTTTGAAAAAAAAATATGTCTCCATTCCCAATACCTTCCTATGGGAAACTTACTAGATAAGACTTTTGAACATAACAACACAAGAATTGTTGTGTTCAAATAAAGGCCTCCTCCTCCCCTTCAGCCTTTCCTCTCCATCTCCAAAATTGGTGTCTTTACCAATCTTTTGTGTCACTTATTGTAAATAGCAGCAAATACTAAAGTTCCTATAGCCTAGGACCTCCTAATCCGGAAATCCAGTCAGTACAGAATTCTTAAAAAAATAGTTTCAAACACCTGGCTATCAGAAATCACATACTACTCTGGTACACAGAAGTAGAGACTGGCGACAAATTTACCAAAACCAAGTCCCTGTGGAGTCACTGGTTTCAAAGACTAAAAAAACACAGTGAACACCATCACTAAAATCAAATCAGATGACTTCCTAACCAGCAAATGGCGCCATACTATGACACCTACACAGAATTTTGAAAAAAGCAGACCTCTTTATTCCCAATACCTTTCAAGGTTATTGGTCTGTGGTATTTCTCCAAAACAAACATGATACCATCTCAGACCACACAATTTTACCTTGAGAGAGAGGAACAATAACATAAGCATTACATCTCCTCTTTACTGCCCTGACCAAATCCAGCTAAAGGGACCTACCCTAAGTTATTCCACTTCACATGAAGCACCAATATCCAAGGAGGGCCCAGCAACTGAACCAAACAAACCACTTCTGACCAGACATCTCCATTGGAAATTAGATGAACATAATGGAAATGACACAGTGATATGATAGCAATCTCATCATATTACCAATGTAACTATAATGATTTGAGGTACATCTAACTTCAATGTAACAGAATAACATATAAAATATAGTAAAATAATCTAGATAAAATCTCCATGATTATACACAGCCGATCAAAATCAAATGAGAGTACAACATTAACATGAAATGTGTGCAAGTATAAAACAAAATTGAAAACTATACCAAAAAATCCCAACTTTTTTACAGTAAACAGGAAAACACAGAATTAATTCACCCAGAAGTGTATACCCCTTTACAAGCACTTTTTTTTACAAAATGTATTGATTCTATAGTACAACACATGATAGCTACGCATTGGAAAACGTACAAGGTCTGGATATCCTAAGTCTACACAATTTATCATCACACAAAAGCTCTCAAAATCTGCTTCAGTCCTGGTTCTTTATCTAAACCTATGGCACCACTACAGGCATTGGCTTTAAGCCCAATATACATATGAGTCTCCAACCATTTGTAAAACAGCTCTTGGAATATTAGGTGAGTAAATAATGCTACTTCTATTATATTTGTCAGATAGTGGGTACATGAAGAATTTGGAAAAAAAGATAGCGAGCTATGGGAAACTTACTAGATAAGACTTTTGAACATAATAACACAAGAATTGTTATCTTGAAATAAAGGCCTCCTCCTCCCCTTCAGCCTTTCCTCTCCATCTCCAAAATTGGTGTCTTTAACAATTCTTTGCCTTACTTATTATAAAAATCAGCAGACAGTAAAGTTCCCATAGCCTAAGACCTCATTATCCAGGAAACCAGTCAGTCCAGAATTCTTAAAAAAATAGTTTCAAATCCCTGCCTATGAGATATCACATACTACTCTGGGACAAATAAGTAGAGACTGGTGGCAAATTTAATCAAAAATCAAGTCCCTATGGAGTCACTGGCTTCAAAAACTAAAATAACATAATGAACACCATCATGTAAAATAAACTCATATGACTTCCTAACAAGCAAATGGTGCCATACCATGACACCTACATGGAATTTTGAAAAATAAATATGTCTCCATTCCCAATACCTTCCTATGGGAAACTTACTAGATAAGACTTTTGAACATAACAACAAAAGAATTGTTGTGTTCAAATAAAGGCCTCCTCCTCCCCTTCAGCCTTTCCTCTCCATCTCCAAAATTGGTGTCTTTACCAATCTTTTGTGTCACTTATTGTAAATAGCAGCAAATACTAAAGTTCCTATAGCCTAGGACCTCATAATCCGGAAATCCAGTCAGTACAGAATTCTTAAAAAAATAGTTTTAAACCCCTGGCTATCAGAAATCACATACTACTCTGGTACACAGAAGTAGAGACTGGCGACAAATTTACCAAAACCAAGTCCCTGTGGAGTCACTGGTTTCAAAGACTAAAAAAACACAGTGAACACCATCACTAAAATCAAATCAGATGACTTCCTAACCAGCAAATGGCGCCATACTATGACACCTACACAGAATTTTGAAAAAAGCAGACCTCTTTATTCCCAATACCTTTCAAGGTTATTTGTCTGTGGTATTTCTCCAAAACAAACATGATACCATCTCAGACCACACAATTTTACCTTGAGAGAGAGGAGCAATAACATAAGCATTACATCTCCTCTTTACTGCCCTGACCAAATCCATCTAAAGGGACCTACCCTAAGTTATTCCACTTCACATGAAGCACCAATATCCAAGGAGGGCCCAGCAACTGAACCAAACAAACCACTTCTGACCAGACATCTCCATTGGAAATTAGATGAACATAATGGAAATGACACAGTGATATGATAGCAATCTCACCATATTACCAATGTAACTATAATGATTTGAGGTACATCTAACTTCAATGTAACAGAATAACATATAAAATATAGTAAAATAATCTAGATAAAATCTCCATGATTATACACAGCCGATCAAAATCAAATGAGAGTACAACATTAACATGAAATGTGTGCAAGTATAAAACAAAATTGAAAACTATACCAAAAAATCCCAACTTTTTTACAGTAAACAGGAAAACACAGAATTAATTCACCCAGAAGTGTATACCCCTTTACAAGCACTTTTTTTACAAAATGTATTGATTCTATAGTACAACACATGATAGCTATGCATTGGAAAACGTACATGGTCTGGATATCCTAAGTCTACACAATTTATCATCACACAAAAGCTCTCAAAATCTGCTTCAGTCCTGGTTCTTTATCTAAACCTATGGCACCACTACAGGCATTGGCTTTAAGCCCAATATACATATGAGTCTCCAACCAATTGTAAAACAGCTCTTGGAATATTAGGTGAGTAAATAATGCTACTTCTATTATATTTGTCAGATAGTGGGTACATGAAGAATTTGGAAAAAAAGATAGCGAGCTATGGGAAACTTACTAGATAAGACTTTTGAACATAACAACACAAGAATTGTTATCTTCAAATAAAGGCCTCCTCCTCCCCTTCAGCCTTTCCTCTCCATCTCCAAAATTGGTGTCTTTACCAATTCTTTGCGTTACTTATTATAAAAATCAGCAGACAGTAAAGTTCCCATAGCCTAAGACCTCATCATCCAGGAAACCAGTCAGTCCAGAATTCTTAAAAAAATAGTTTCAAATCCCTGCCTATGAGATATCACATACTACTCTGGGACAAATAAGTAGAGACTGGTGGCAAATTTAATCAAAAAACAAGTCCCTATGGAGTCACTGGCTTCAAAGACTAAAATAACATACTGAACACCATCATGTAAAATAAACTCATATGACTTCCTAACAAGCAAATGGTGCCATACCACGACACCTACATGGAATTTTGAAAAAAAAATTATGTCTCTATTTCCAATACCTTCCTATGGGAAACTTACTAGATAAGACTTTTGAACATAACAACACAAGAATTGTTATCTTCAAATAAAGGCCTCCTCTTCCCCTTCAGCCTTGCCTCTCCATCTCCAAAATTGGTGTCTTTACCAATCTTATGTGTCACTTATTGTAAATAGCAGCAAATACTAAAGTTCCTATAGCCTAGGACCTCATAATCCGGAAATCCAGTCAGTACAGAATTCATAAAAAAATAGTTTCAAACCCCTGGCTATCAGATATCACATACTACTCTGGTACATAGAAGTAGAGACTGGTGACAAATTTACCAAAATCAAGTCCCTGTGGAGTCACTGGTTTCAAAGACTAAAAAAACACAGTGAACACCATCACTAAAATCAAATCAGATGACTTCCTAACCAGCAAATGGCGCCATACTATGACACCTACACAGAATTTTGAAAAAAGCAGACCTCTTTATTCCCAATACCTTTCAAGGTTATTGGTCTGTGGTATTTCTCCAAAACAAACCTGATACCATCTCAGACCACACAATTTTACCTTGAAAGAGAGGAGCAATAACATAAGCATTACATCTCTCTTTATTTCCCTCATCAAATCCAGCTAAAGGGACCTACCCAAAGTTATTCCACTTCACATGAAGCACCAATATCCAAGGAGGGCCCAGCAACTGAACCAAACAAACCACTTCTGACCAGACATCTCCATTGGAAATTAGATGAACATAATGGAAATGACACAGTGATATGATAGCAATCTCACCATATTACCAATGTAACTATAATGATTTGAGGTACATCTAACTTCAATGTAACAGAATAACATATAAAATATAGTAAAATAATCTAGATAAAATCTCCATGATTATACACAGCCAATCAAAATCAAATGAGAGTACAACATTAACATGAAATGTGTGCAAGTATAAAACAAAATTGAAAACTATACCAAAAAATCCCAACTTTTTTACAATAAACAGGAAAACACAGAATTAATTCACCCAGAAGTGTATACCCCTTTACAAGCACTTTTTTTTCCCAAAATGTATTGATTCTATAGTACAAAACATGATAGCTACGCATTGGAAAACGTACAAGGTCTGGATATCCTAAGTCTACACAATTTATCATCACACAAAAGCTCTCAAAATCTGCTTCAGTCCTGGTTCTTTATCTAAACCTATGGCACCACTACAGGCATTGGCTTTAAGCCCAATATACATATGAGTCTCCAACCATTTGTAAAACAGCTCTTGGTATATTAGGTGAGTAAATAATGCTACTTCTATTATATTTGTCAGATAGTGGGTACATGAAGAATTTGGAAAAAAAGATAGCGAGCTATGGGAAACTTACTAGATAAGACTTTTGAACATAACAACACAAGAATTGTTATCTTCAAATAAAGGCCTCCTCCTCCCCTTCAGCCTTTCCTCTCCATCTCCAAAATTGGTGTCTTTACCAATTCTTTGCGTTAGTTATTATAAAAATCAGCAGACAGTAAAGTTCCCATAGCCTAAGACCTCATCATCCAGGAAACCAGTCAGTCCAGAATTCTTAAAAAAATTGTTTCAAATCCCTGCCTATGAGATATCACATACTACTCTGGGACAAATTAGTAGAGACTGGTGGCAAATTTAATCAAAAATCAAGTCCCTATGGAGTCACTGGCTTCAAAAACTAAAATAACATAATGAACACCATCATGTAAAATAAACTCATATGACTTCCTAACAAGCAAATGGTGCCATACCATGACACCTACATGGAATTTTGAAAAAAAAATATGTCTCCATTCCCAATACCTTCCTATGGGAAACTTACTAGATAAGACTTTTGAACATAACAACACAAGAATTGTTGTGTTCAAATAAAGGCCTCCTCCTCCCCTTCAGCCTTTCCTCTCCATCTCCAAAATTGGTGTCTTTACCAATCTTTTGTGTCACTTATTGTAAATAGCAGCAAATACTAAAGTTCCTATAGCCTAGGACCTCCTAATCCGGAAATCCAGTCAGTACAGAATTCTTAAAAAAATAGTTTCAAACACCTGGCTATCAGAAATCACATACTACTCTGGTACACAGAAGTAGAGACTGGCGACAAATTTACCAAAACCAAGTCCCTGTGGAGTCACTGGTTTCAAAGACTAAAAAAACACAGTGAACACCATCACTAAAATCAAATCAGATGACTTCCTAACCAGCAAATGGCGCCATACTATGACACCTACACAGAATTTTGAAAAAAGCAGACCTCTTTATTCCCAATACCTTTCAAGGTTATTGGTCTGTGGTATTTCTCCAAAACAAACATGATACCATCTCAGACCACACAATTTTACCTTGAGAGAGAGGAACAATAACATAAGCATTACATCTCCTCTTTACTGCCCTGACCAAATCCAGCTAAAGGGACCTACCCTAAGTTATTCCACTTCACATGAAGCACCAATATCCAAGGAGGGCCCAGCAACTGAACCAAACAAACCACTTCTGACCAGACATCTCCATTGGAAATTAGATGAACATAATGGAAATGACACAGTGATATGATAGCAATCTCATCATATTACCAATGTAACTATAATGATTTGAGGTACATCTAACTTCAATGTAACAGAATAACATATAAAATATAGTAAAATAATCTAGATAAAATCTCCATGATTATACACAGCCAATCAAAATCAAATGAGAGTACAACATTAACATGAAATGTGTGCAAGTATAAAACAAAATTGAAAACTATACCAAAAAATCCCAACTTTTTTACAGTAAACAGGAAAACACAGAATTAATTCACCCAGAAGTGTATACCCCTTTACAAGCACTTTTTTTTACAAAATGTATTGATTCTATAGTACAACACATGATAGCTACGCATTGGAAAACGTACAAGGTCTGGATATCCTAAGTCTACACAATTTATCATCACACAAAAGCTCTCAAAATCTGCTTCAGTCCTGGTTCTTTATCTAAACCTATGGCACCACTACAGGCATTGGCTTTAAGCCCAATATACATATGAGTCTCCAACCATTTGTAAAACAGCTCTTGGAATATTAGGTGAGTAAATAATGCTACTTCTATTATATTTGTCAGATAGTGGGTACATGAAGAATTTGGAAAAAAAGATAGCGAGCTATGGGAAACTTACTAGATAAGACTTTTGAACATAACAACACAAGAATTGTTATCTTCAAATAAAGGCCTCCTCCTCCCCTTCAGCCTTTCCTCTCCATCTCCAAAATTGGTGTCTTTACCAATTCTTTGCGTTACTTATTATAAAAATCAGCAGACAGTAAAGTTCCCATAGCCTAAGACCTCATCATCCAGGAAACCAGTCAGTCCAGAATTCTTAAAAAAATAGTTTCAAATCCCTGCCTATGAGATATCACATACTACTCTGGGACAAATAAGTAGAGACTGGTGGCAAATTTAATCAAAAAACAAGTCCCTATGGAGTCACTGGCTTCAAAGACTAAAATAACATACTGAACACCATCATGTAAAATAAACTCATATGACTTCCTAACAAGCAAATGGTGCCATACCACGACACCTACATGGAATTTTGAAAAAAAAATTATGTCTCTATTTCCAATACCTTCCTATGGGAAACTTACTAGATAAGACTTTTGAACATAACAACACAAGAATTGTTATCTTCAAATAAAGGCCTCCTCTTCCCCTTCAGCCTTGCCTCTCCATCTCCAAAATTGGTGTCTTTACCAATCTTATGTGTCACTTATTGTAAATAGCAGCAAATACTAAAGTTCCTATAGCCTAGGACCTCATAATCCGGAAATCCAGTCAGTACAGAATTCTTAAAAAAATCGTTTCAAACCCCTGGCTATCAGATATCACATACTACTCTGGTACACAGAAGTAGAGACTGGTGACAAATTTACCAAAACCAAGTCCCTGTGGAGTCACTGGTTTCAAAGACTAAAAAAACACAGTGAACACCATCACTAAAATCAAATCAGATGACTTCCTAACCAGCAAATGGCGCCATACTATGACACCTACACAGAATTTTGAAAAAAGCAGACCTCTTTATTCCCAATACCTTTCAAGGTTATTGGTCTGTGGTATTTCTCCAAAACAAACCTGATACCATCTCAGACCACACAATTTTACCTTGAGAGAGAGGAGCAATAACATAAGCATTACATCTCTCTTTATTGCCCTTACCAAATCCAGCAAAAGGGACCTACCCTAAGTTATTCCACTTCACATGAAGCACCAATATCCAAGGAGGGCCCAGCAACTGAACCAAACAAACCACTTCTGACCAGACATCTCCATTGGAAATTAGATGAACATAATGGAAATGACACAGTGATATGATAGCAATCTCACCATATTACCAATGTAACTATAATGATTTGAGGTACATCTAACTTCAATGTAACAGAATAACATATAAAATATAGTAAAAGAATCTAGATAAAATCTCCATGATTATACACAGCCAATCAAAATCAAATAAGAGTACAACATTAACATGAAATGTGTGTAGGCATAAAACAAAATTGAAAACTATACCAAAAAATCCCAACTTTTTTACAGTAAACAGGAAAACACAGAATTAATTCACCCAGAAGTGTATACCCCTTTACAAGCACTTTTTTTTACAAAATGTATTGATTCTATAGTACAACACATGATAGCTACGCATTGGAAAACGTACAAGGTCTGGATATCCTAAGTCTACACAATTTATCATCACACAAAAGCTCTCAAAATCTGCTTCAGTCCTGGTTCTTTATCTAAACCTATGGCACCACTACAGGCATTGGCTTTAAGCCCAATATACATATGAGTCTCCAACCATTTGTAAAACAGCTCTTGGTATATTAGGTGAGTAAATAATGCTACGTCAATTATATTTGTCAGATAGTGGGTACATGAAGAATTTGGAAAAAAAGATAGCGAGCTATGGGAAACTTACTAGATAAGACTTTTGAACATAACAACAAAAGAATTGTTATCTTCAAATAAAGGCCTCCTCCTCCCCTTCAGCCTTTCCTCTCCATCTCAAAAATTGGTGTCTTTACCAATTCTTTGCGTTACTTATTAAAAAAATAAGCAGACAGTAAAGTTCCCATAGCCTAAGACCTCATCATCCAGGAAACCAGTCAGTCCAGAATTCTTAAAAAAATAGTTTCAAATCCCTGCCTATGAGATATCACATACTACTCTGGGACAAATAAGTAGAGACTGGTGGCAAATTTAATAAAAAAACAAGCCCCTATGGAGTCACTGGCTTCAAAGACTAAAATAACATAATGAACACCATCATGTAAAATAAACCCATATGACTTCCTAACAAGCAAATGGTGCCATACCACGACACCTACATGGAATTTTGAAAAAAAAATATGTCTCTATTCCCAATACCTTCCTATGGGAAACTTACTAGATAAGACTTTTGAACATAACAACACAAGAATTGTTATGTTCAAATAAAGGCCTCCTCCTCCCCTTCAGCCTTGCCTCTCCATCTCCAAAATTGGTGTCTTTACCAATCTTATGTGTCACTTATTGTAAATAGCAGCAAATACTAAAGTTCCTATAGCCTAGGACCTCATAATCCGGAAATCCAGTCAGTACAGAATTCTTAAAAAAATAGTTTCAAACCCCTGGTTATCAGATATCACATACTACTCTGGTACACAGAAGTAGAGACTGGTGACAAATTTACCAAAACCAAGTCCCTGTGGAGTCACTGGTTTCAAAGACTAAAAAAACACAGTGAACACCATCACTAAAATCAAATCAGATGACTTCCTAACCAGCAAATGGCGCCATACTATGACACCTACACAGAATTTTGAAAAAAGCAGACCTCTTTATTCCCAATACCTTTCAAGGTTATTGGTCTGTGGTATTTCTCCAAAACAAACCTGATACCATCTCAGACCACACAATTTTACCTTGAGAGAGAGGAGCAATAACATAAGCATTACATCTCTCTTTATTGCCCTGACCAAATCCAGCAAAAGGGACCTACCCTAAGTTATTCCACTTCACATGAAGCACCAATATCCAAGGAGGGCCCAGCAACTGAACCAAACAAACCACTTCTGACCAGACATCTCCATTGGAAATTAGATGAACATAATGGAAATGACACAGTGATATGATAGCAATCTCACCATATTACCAATGTAACTATAATGATTTGAGGTACATCTAACTTCAATGTAACAGAATAACATATAAAATATAGTAAAAGAATCTAGATAAAATCTCCATGATTATACACAGCCAATCAAAATCAAATAAGAGTACAATATTATCATGAAATGTGTGTAAGTATAAAACAAAATTGAAAACTATACCAAAAAATCCCAACTTTTTTACAGTAAACAGGAAAACACAGAATTAATTCACCCAGAAGTGTATACCCCTTTACAAGCACTTTTTTTTTACAAAATGTATTGATTCTATAGTACAACACATGATAGCTACGCATTGGAAAACGTACAAGGTCTGGATATCCTAAGTCTACACAATTTATCATCACACAAAAGCTCTCAAAATCTGCTTCAGTCCTGGTTCTTTATCTAAACCTATGGCACCACTACAGGCATTGGCTTTAAGCCCAATATACATATGAGTCTCCAACCATTTGTAAAACAGCTCTTGGTATATTAGGTGAGTAAATAATGCTACGTCAATTATATTTGTCAGATAGTGGGTACATGAAGAATTTGGAAAAAAAGATAGCGAGCTATGGGAAACTTACTAGATAAGACTTTTGAACATAACAACACAAGAATTGTTATCTTCAAATAAAGGCCTCCTCCTCCCCTTCAGCCTTTCCTCTCCATCTCAAAAATTGGTGTCTTTACCAATTCTTTGCGTTACTTATTATAAAAATCAGCAGACAGTAAAGTTCCCATAGCCTAAGACCTCATCATCCAGGAAACCAGTCAGTCCAGAATTCTTAAAAAAATAGTTTCAAATCCCTGCCTATGAGATATCACATACTACTCTGGGACAAATAAGTAGAGACTGGTGGCAAATTTAATCAAAACACAAGTCCCTATGGAGTCACTGGCTTCAAAGACTAAAATAACATAATGAACACCATCATGTAAAATAAACTCATATGACTTCCTAACAAGCAAATGGTGCCATACCACGACACCTACATGGAATTTTGAAAAAAAATATATGTTTCTATTCCCAATACCTTCCTATGGGAAACTTACTACATAAGACTTTTGAACATAACAACACAAGAATTGTTATCTTCAAATAAAGGCCTCCTCCTCCCCTTCAGCCTTGCCTCTCCATCTCCAAAATTGGTGTCTTTACTAATCTTATGTGTCACTTATTGTAAATAGCAGCAAATACTAAAGTTCCTATAGCCTAGGACCTCATAATCCGGAAATCCAGTCAGTACAGAATTCTTAAAAAAATTGTTTCAAACCCCTGGCTATCAGATATCACATACTACTCTGGTACACAGAAGTAGAGACTGGTGACAAATTTACCAAAACCAAGTCCCTGTGGAGTCACTGGTTTCAAAGACTAAAAAAACACAGTGAACACCATCACTAAAATCAAATCAGATGACTTCCTAACCAGCAAATGGCGCCATACTATGACACCTACACAGAATTTTGAAAAAAGCAGACCTCTTTATTCCCAATACCTTTCAAGGTTATTGGTCTGTGGTATTTCTCCAAAACAAACATGATACCATCTCAGACCACAAAATTTTACCTTGAGAGAGAGGAGCAATAACATAAGCATTACATCTCTCTTTATTGCCCTGACCAAATCCAGCTAAAGGGACCTACCCTAAGTTATTCCACTTCACATGAAGCACCAATATCCAAGGAGGGCCCAGCAACTGAACCAAACAAACCACTTCTGACCAGACATCTCCATTGGAAATTAGATGAACATAATGGAAATGACACAGTGATATGATAGCAATCTCACCATATTACCAATGTAACTATAATAATTTGAGGTACATCTAACTTCAATGTAACAGAATAACATAAAATATAGTAAAAGAATATAGATAAAATCTCCATGATTATACACAGCCAATCAAAATCAAATGAGAGTACAACATTAACATGAAATGTGTGCAAGTATAAAACAAAATTGAAAACTATACCAAAAAATGTCCAACTTTTTTACAATAAACAGGAAAACACAGAATTAATTCACGCAGAAGTGTATACCCCTTTACAAGCACTTTTTTTTTACAAAATGTATTGATTCTATAGTACAACACATGATAGCTACGCATTGGAAAACGTACAAGGTCTGGATATCCTAAGTCTACACAATTTATCATCACACAAAAGCTCTCAAAATCTGCTTCAGTCCTGGTTCTTTATCTAAACCTATGGCACCACTACAGGCATTGGCTTTAAGCCCAATATACATATGAGTCTCCAACCATTTGTAAAACAGCTCTTGGTATATTAGGTGAGTAAATAATGCTACTTCTATTATATTTGTCAGATAGTGGGTACATGAAGAATTTGGAAAAAAAGATAGCGAGCTATGGGAAACTTACTAGATAAGACTTTTGAACATAACAACACAAGAATTGTTATCTTCAAATAAAGGCCTCCTCCTCCCCTTCAGCCTTTCCTCTCCAACTCCAAAATTGGTGTCTTTACCAATTCTTTGCGTTACTTATTATAAAAATCAGCAGACAGTAAAGTTCCCATAGCCTAAGACCTCACCATCCAGGAAACCAGTCAGTCCAGAATTCTTAAAAAAATAGTTTCAAATCCCTGCCTATGAGATATCACATACTACTCTGGGACAAATAAGTAGAGACTGGTGGCAAATTTAATCAAAAAACAAGTCCCTATGGAGTCACTGGCTTCAAAGACTAAAATAACATAATGAACACCATCATGTAAAATAAACTCATATGACTTCCTAACAAGCAAATGGTGCCATACCACGACACCTACATGGAATTTTTAAAAAAAAATATGTATCTATTCCCAATACCTTCCTATGGGAAACTTACTAGATAAGACTTTTGAACATAACAACACAAGAATTGTTATGTTCAAATAAAGGCCTCCTCCTCCCCTTCAGCCTTGCCTCTCCATCTCCAAAATTTGTGTCTTTACCAATCTTTTGTGTCACTTATTGTAAATAGCAGCAAATACTAAAGTTCCTATAGCCTAGGACCTCATAATCCGGAAATCCAGTCAGTACAGAATTCTTAAAAAAATAGTTTCAAACCCCTGGTTATCAGATATCACATACTACTCTGGTACACAGAAGTAGAGACTGGTGACAAATTTACCAAAACCAAGTCCCTGTGGAGTCACTGGTTTCAAAGACTAAAAAAACACAGTGAACATCATCACTAAAATCAAATCAGATGACTTCCTAACCAGCAAATGGCGCCATACTATGACACCTACACAGAATTTTGAAAAAAGCAGACCTCTTTATTCCCAATACCTTTAAAGGTTATTGGTCTGTGGTATTTCTCCAAAACAAACATGATACCATCTCAGATCACACAATTTTACCTTGAGAGAGAGGAGCAATAACATAAGCATTACATCTCTCTTTATTGCCCTGACCAAATCCAGCTAAAGGGACCTACCCTAAGTTATTCCACTTCACATGAAGCACCAATATCCAAGGAGGGCCCAGCAACTGAACCAAACAAACCACTTCTGACCAGACATCTCCATTGGAAATTAGATGAACATAATGGAAATGACACAGTGATATTATAGCAATCTCACCATATTACCAATGTAACTATAATGATTTGAGGTACATCTAACTTCAATGTAACAGAATAACATATAAAATATAGTAAAAGAATCTAGATAAAGTCTCCATGATTATACACAGCCAATCAAAATCAAATTAGAGTACAACATTAACATCAAATGTGTGCAAGTATAAAACAAAATTGAAAACTATACCAAAAAATTTCCAACTTTTTTACAATAAACAGGAAAACACAGAATTAATTCACCCAGAAGTGTATACCCCTTTACAAGCACTTTTTTTTACAAAATGTATTGATTCTATAGTACAACACATGATAGCTACGCATTGGAAAACATACAAGGTGTGGATTTCCTAAGTCTACACAATTTATCATCACACAAAAGCTCTCAAAATCTGCTTCAGTCCTGGTTCTTTATCTGAACCTATGGCACCACTACAGGCATTGGCTTTAAGCCCAATATACATATGAGTCTCCAAACATTTGTAAAACAGCTCTTGGAATATTAGGTGAGTAAATAATGCTACTTCTATTATATTTGTCAGATAGTGGGTACATGAAGAATTTGGAAAAAAAGATAGCGAGCTATGGGAAACTTACTAGATAAGACTTTTGAACATAACAACACAAGAATTGTTATCTTCAAATAAAGGCCTCCTCCTCCCCTTCAGCCTTTCCTCTCCATCTCCAAAATTGGTGTCTTTACCAATTCTTTGCGTTACTTATTATAAAAATCAGCAGACAGTAAAGTTCCCATAGCCTAAGACCTCATCATCCAGGAAACCAGTCAGTCCAGAATTCTTAAAAAAATTGTTTCAAATCCCTGCCTATGAGATATCACATACTACTCTGGGACAAATAAGTAGAGACTGGTGGCAAATTTAATCAAAAAACAAGCCCCTATGGAGTCACTGGCTTCAAAGACTAAAATAACATAATGAACACCATCATGTAAAATAAACTCATATGACTTCCTAACAAGCAAATGGTGCCATACCACGACACCTACATGGAATTTTGAAAAAAAAATATGTCTCTATTCCCAATACCTTCCTATGGGAAACTTACTAGATAAGACTTTTGAACATAACAACACAAGAATTGTTATCTTCAAATAAAGGCCTCCTCCTCCCCTTCAGCCTTGCCTCTCCATCTCCAAAATTGGTGTCTTTACCAATCTTATGTGTCACTTATTGTAAATAGCAGCAAATACTAAAGTTCCTATAGCCTAGGACCTCATAATCCGGAAATCCAGTCAGTACAGAATTCTTAAAAAAATAGTTTCAAACCCCTGGCTATCAGATATCACATACTACTCTGGTACACAGAAGTAGAGACTGGTGACAAATTTACCAAAACCAAGTCCCTGTGGAGTCACTGGTTTCAAAGACTAAAAAAACACAGTGAACATCATCACTAAAATCAAATCAGATGACTTCCTAACCAGCAAATGGCGCCATACTATGACACCTACACAGAATTTTGAAAAAAGCAGACCTCTTTATTCCCAATACCTTTAAAGGTTATTGGTCTGTGGTATTTCTCCAAAACAAACATGATACCATCTCAGATCACACAATTTTACCTTGAGAGAGAGGAGCAATAACATAAGCATTACATCTCTCTTTATTGCCCTGACCAAATCCAGCTAAAGGGACCTACCCTAAGTTATTCCACTTCACATGAAGCACCAATATCCAAGGAGGGCCCAGCAACTGAACCAAACAAACCACTTCTGACCAGACATCTCCATTGGAAAATAGATGAACATAATGGAAATGACACAGTGATATTATAGCAATCTCACCATATTACCAATGTAACTATAATGATTTGAGGTACATCTAACTTCAATGTAACAGAATAACATATAAAATATAGTAAAAGAATCTAGATAAAATCTCCATGATTATACACAGCCAATCAAAATCAAATGAGAGTACAACATTAACATGAAATGTGTGCAAGTATAAAACAAAATTGAAAACTATACCAAAAAATTTCCAACTTCTTTACAATAAACAGGAAAACACAGAATTAATTCACCCAGAAGTGTATACCCCTTTACAAGCACTTTTTTTTACAAAATGTATTGATTCTATAGTACAACACATGATAGCTACGCATTGGAAAACGTACAAGGTCTGGATATCCTAAGTCTACACAATTTATCATCACACCAAAGCTCTCAAAATCTGCTTCAGTCCTGGTTCTTTATCTGAACCTATGGCACCACTACAGGCATTGGCTTTAAGCCCAATATACATATGAGTCTCCAAACATTTGTAAAACAGCTCTTGGAATATTAGGTGAGTAAATAATGCTACTTCTATTATATTTGTCAGATAGTGGGTACATGAAGAATTTGGAAAAAAAGATAGCGAGCTATGGGAAACTTACTAGATAAGACTTTTGAACATAACAACACAAGAATTGTTATCTTCAAATAAAGGCCTCCTCCTCCCCTTCAGCGTTTCCTCTCCATCTCAAAAATTGGTGTCTTTACCAATTCTTTGCGTTACTTATTATAAAAATCAGCAGACAGTAAAGTTCCCATAGCCTAAGACCTCATCATCCAGGAAACCAGTCAGTCCAGAATTCTTAAAAAAATAGTTTCAAATCCCTGCCTATGAGATATCACATACTACTCTGGGACAAATAAGTAGAGACTGGTGGCAAATTTAATCAAAAAACAAGTCCCTATGGAGTCACTGGCTTCAAAGACTAAAATAACATAATGAACACCATCATGTAAAATAAACTCATATGACTTCCTAACAAGCAAATGGTGCCATACCACGACACCTACATGGAATTTTGAAAAAAAAATATGTATCTATTCCCAATACCTTCCTATGGGAAACTTACTAGATAAGACTTTTGAACATAACAACACAAGAATTGTTATCTTCAAATAAAGGCCTCCTCCTCCCCTTCAGCCTTGCCTCTCCATCTCCAAAATTTGTGTCTTTACCAATCTTTTGTGTCACTTATTGTAAATAGCAGCAAATACTAAAGTTCCTATAGCCTAGGACCTCATAATCCGGAAATCCAGTCAGTACAGAATTCTTAAAAAAATAGTTTCAAACCCCTGGTTATCAGATATCACATACTACTCTGGTACACAGAAGTAGAGACTGGTGACAAATTTACCAAAACCAAGTCCCTGTGGAGTCACTGGTTTCAAAGACTAAAAAAACACAGTGAACATCATCACTAAAATCAAATCAGATGACTTCCTAACCAGCAAATGGCGCCATACTATGACACCTACACAGAATTTTGAAAAAAGCAGACCTCTTTATTCCCAATACCTTTAAAGGTTATTGGTCTGTGGTATTTCTCCAAAACAAACATGATACCATCTCAGATCACACAATTTTACCTTGAGAGAGAGGAGCAATAACATAAGCATTACATCTCTCTTTATTGCCCTGACCAAATCCAGCTAAAGGGACCTACCCTAAGTTATTCCACTTCACATGAAGCACCAATATCCAAGGAGGGCCCAGCAACTGAACCAAACAAACCACTTCTGACCAGACATCTCCATTGGAAATTAGATGAACATAATGGAAATGACACAGTGATATTATAGCAATCTCACCATATTACCAATGTAACTATAATGATTTGAGGTACATCTAACTTCAATGTAACAGAATAACATATAAAATATAGTAAAAGAATCTAGATAAAGTCTCCATGATTATACACAGCCAATCAAAATCAAATTAGAGTACAACATTAACATCAAATGTGTGCAAGTATAAAACAAAATTGAAAACTATACCAAAAAATTTCCAACTTTTTTACAATAAACAGGAAAACACAGAATTAATTCACCCAGAAGTGTATACCCCTTTACAAGCACTTTTTTTTACAAAATGTATTGATTCTATAGTACAACACATGATAGCTACGCATTGGAAAACATACAAGGTGTGGATTTCCTAAGTCTACACAATTTATCATCACACAAAAGCTCTCAAAATCTGCTTCAGTCCTGGTTCTTTATCTGAACCTATGGCACCACTACAGGCATTGGCTTTAAGCCCAATATACATATGAGTCTCCAAACATTTGTAAAACAGCTCTTGGAATATTAGGTGAGTAAATAATGCTACTTCTATTATATTTGTCAGATAGTGGGTACATGAAGAATTTGGAAAAAAAGATAGCGAGCTATGGGAAACTTACTAGATAAGACTTTTGAACATAACAACACAAGAATTGTTATCTTCAAATAAAGGCCTCCTCCTCCCCTTCAGCCTTTCCTCTCCATCTCCAAAATTGGTGTCTTTACCAATTCTTTGCGTTACTTATTATAAAAATCAGCAGACAGTAAAGTTCCCATAGCCTAAGACCTCATCATCCAGGAAACCAGTCAGTCCAGAATTCTTAAAAAAATTGTTTCAAATCCCTGCCTATGAGATATCACATACTACTCTGGGACAAATAAGTAGAGACTGGTGGCAAATTTAATCAAAAAACAAGCCCCTATGGAGTCACTGGCTTCAAAGACTAAAATAACATAATGAACACCATCATGTAAAATAAACTCATATGACTTCCTAACAAGCAAATGGTGCCATACCACGACACCTACATGGAATTTTGAAAAAAAAATATGTCTCTATTCCCAATACCTTCCTATGGGAAACTTACTAGATAAGACTTTTGAACATAACAACACAAGAATTGTTATCTTCAAATAAAGGCCTCCTCCTCCCCTTCAGCCTTGCCTCTCCATCTCCAAAATTGGTGTCTTTACCAATCTTATGTGTCACTTATTGTAAATAGCAGCAAATACTAAAGTTCCTATAGCCTAGGACCTCATAATCCGGAAATCCAGTCAGTACAGAATTCTTAAAAAAATAGTTTCAAACCCCTGGCTATCAGATATCACATACTACTCTGGTACACAGAAGTAGAGACTGGTGACAAATTTACCAAAACCAAGTCCCTGTGGAGTCACTGGTTTCAAAGACTAAAAAAACACAGTGAACATCATCACTAAAATCAAATCAGATGACTTCCTAACCAGCAAATGGCGCCATACTATGACACCTACACAGAATTTTGAAAAAAGCAGACCTCTTTATTCCCAATACCTTTAAAGGTTATTGGTCTGTGGTATTTCTCCAAAACAAACATGATACCATCTCAGATCACACAATTTTACCTTGAGAGAGAGGAGCAATAACATAAGCATTACATCTCTCTTTATTGCCCTGACCAAATCCAGCTAAAGGGACCTACCCTAAGTTATTCCACTTCACATGAAGCACCAATATCCAAGGAGGGCCCAGCAACTGAACCAAACAAACCACTTCTGACCAGACATCTCCATTGGAAAATAGATGAACATAATGGAAATGACACAGTGATATTATAGCAATCTCACCATATTACCAATGTAACTATAATGATTTGAGGTACATCTAACTTCAATGTAACAGAATAACATATAAAATATAGTAAAAGAATCTAGATAAAATCTCCATGATTATACACAGCCAATCAAAATCAAATGAGAGTACAACATTAACATGAAATGTGTGCAAGTATAAAACAAAATTGAAAACTATACCAAAAAATTTCCAACTTCTTTACAATAAACAGGAAAACACAGAATTAATTCACCCAGAAGTGTATACCCCTTTACAAGCACTTTTTTTTACAAAATGTATTGATTCTATAGTACAACACATGATAGCTACGCATTGGAAAACGTACAAGGTCTGGATATCCTAAGTCTACACAATTTATCATCACACCAAAGCTCTCAAAATCTGCTTCAGTCCTGGTTCTTTATCTGAACCTATGGCACCACTACAGGCATTGGCTTTAAGCCCAATATACATATGAGTCTCCAAACATTTGTAAAACAGCTCTTGGAATATTAGGTGAGTAAATAATGCTACTTCTATTATATTTGTCAGATAGTGGGTACATGAAGAATTTGGAAAAAAAGATAGCGAGCTATGGGAAACTTACTAGATAAGACTTTTGAACATAACAACACAAGAATTGTTATCTTCAAATAAAGGCCTCCTCCTCCCCTTCAGCGTTTCCTCTCCATCTCAAAAATTGGTGTCTTTACCAATTCTTTGCGTTACTTATTATAAAAATCAGCAGACAGTAAAGTTCCCATAGCCTAAGACCTCATCATCCAGGAAACCAGTCAGTCCAGAATTCTTAAAAAAATAGTTTCAAATCCCTGCCTATGAGATATCACATACTACTCTGGGACAAATAAGTAGAGACTGGTGGCAAATTTAATCAAAAAACAAGTCCCTATGGAGTCACTGGCTTCAAAGACTAAAATAACATAATGAACACCATCATGTAAAATAAACTCATATGACTTCCTAACAAGCAAATGGTGCCATACCACGACACCTACATGGAATTTTGAAAAAAAAATATGTATCTATTCCCAATACCTTCCTATGGGAAACTTACTAGATAAGACTTTTGAACATAACAACACAAGAATTGTTATCTTCAAATAAAGGCCTCCTCCTCCCCTTCAGCCTTGCCTCTCCATCTCCAAAATTTGTGTCTTTACCAATCTTTTGTGTCACTTATTGTAAATAGCAGCAAATACTAAAGTTCCTATAGCCTAGGACCTCATAATCCGGAAATCCAGTCAGTACAGAATTCTTAAAAAAATAGTTTCAAACCCCTGGTTATCAGATATCACATACTACTCTGGTACACAGAAGTAGAGACTGGTGACAAATTTACCAAAACCAAGACCCTGTGGAGTCACTGGTTTCAAAGACTAAAAAAACACAGTGAACACCATCACTAAAATCAAATCAGATGACTTCCTAACCAGCAAATGGTGCCATACTATGACACCTACACAGAATTTTGAAAAAAGCAGACCTCTTTATTCCCAATACCTTTCAAGGTTATTGGTCTGTGGTATTTCTCCAAAACAAACCTGATACCATCTCAGACCACACAATTTTACCTTGAGAGAGAGGAGCAATAACATAAGCATTACATCTCTCTTTATTGCCCTGACCAAATCCAGCTAAAGGGACCTACCCTAAGTTATTCCACTTCACATGAAGCACCAATATCCAAGGAGGGCCCAGCAACTGAACCAAACAAACCACTTCTGACCAGACATCTCCATTGGAAAAAAGATGAACATAATGGAAATGACACAGTGATATGATAGCAATCTCACCATATTACCAATGTAACTATAATGATTTGAGGTACATCTAACTTCAATGTAACAGAATAACATATAAAATATAGTAAAAGAATCTAGATAAAATCTCCATGATTATACACAGCCAATCAAAATCAAATAAGAGTACAACAT
This sequence comes from Rhinoderma darwinii, assembly GCF_050947455.1. Classification (NCBI taxonomy): domain Eukaryota; kingdom Metazoa; phylum Chordata; class Amphibia; order Anura; family Rhinodermatidae; genus Rhinoderma; species Rhinoderma darwinii. Next base: position 71,297 of record NW_027464016.1, on the reverse strand, counting down.
TAACATGAAATGTGTGTAAGCATAAAACAAAATTGAAAACTATACCAAAAAATCCCAACTTTTTTACAGTAAACAGGAAAACACAGAATTAATTCACCCAGAAGTGTATACCCCTTTACAAGCACTTTTTTTTACAAAATGTATTGATTCTATAGTACAACACATGATAGCTACGCATTGGAAAACGTACAAGGTCTGGATATTCTAAGTCTACACAATTTATCATCACACAAAAGCTCTCAAAATCTGCTTCAGTCCTGGTTCTTTATCTAAACCTATGGCACCACTACAGGCATTGGCTTTAAGCTCAATATACATATGAGTCTCCAACCATTTGTAAAACAGCTCTTGGAATATTAGGTGAGTAAATAATGCTACTTCTATTATATTTGTCAGATAGTGGGTACATGAAGAATTTGGAAAAAAAGATAGCGAGCTATGGAAAACTTACTAGATAAGACTTTTAAACATAACAACACAAAAATTGTTATCTTCAAATAAAGGCCTCCTCCTCCCCTTCAGCCTTTCCTCTCCATCTCCAAAATTGGTGTGTTTACCAATTCTTTGCGTTACTTATTATAAAAATCAGCAGACAGTAAAGTTCCCATAGCCTAAGACCTCATCATCCAGGAAACCAGTCAGTTCAGAATTCTTAAAAAAATAGTTTCAAATCCCTGCCTATTAGATATCACATACTACTCTGGGACAAATAAGTAGAGACTGGTGGCAAATTTAATCAAAAAACAAGCCCCTATGGAGTCACTGGCTTCAAAGACTAAAATAACATAATGAACACCATCATGTAAAATAAACTCATATGACTTCCTAACAAGCAAATGGTGCCATACCACGACACCTACATGGAATTTTGAAAAAAAAATATGTCTCTATTCCCAATACCTTCCTATGGGAAACTTACTAGATAAGACTTTTGAACATAACAACACAAGAATTGTTATCTTCAAATAAAGGCCTCCTCCTCCCCTTCAGCCTTGCCTCTCCATCTCCAAAATTGGTGTCTTTACCAATCTTATGTGTCACTTATTGTAAATAGCAGCAAATACTAAAGTTCCTATAGCCTAGGACCTCATAATCCGGAAATCCAGTCAGTACAGAATTCTTAAATAAATAGTTTCAAACCCCTGGCTATCAGATATCACATACTACTCTGGTACACAGAAGTAGAGACTGGTGACAAATTTACCAAAACCAAGTCCCTGTGGAGTCACTGGTTTCAAAGACTAAAAAAACACAGTGAACATCATCACTAAAATCAAATCAGATGACTTCCTAACCAGCAAATGGCGCCATACTATGACACCTACACAGAATTTTGAAAAAAGCAGACCTCTTTATTCCCAATACCTTTAAAGGTTATTGGTCTGTGGTATTTCTCCAAAACAAACATGATACCATCTCAGATCACACAATTTTACCTTGAGAGAGAGGAGCAATAACATAAGCATTACATCTCTCTTTATTGCCCTGACCAAATCCAGCTAAAGGGACCTACCCTAAGTTATTCCACTTCACATGAAGCACCAATATCCAAGGAGGGCCCAGCAACTGAACCAAACAAACCACTTCTGACCAGACATCTCCATTGGAAATTAGATGAACATAATGGAAATGACACAGTGATATTATAGCAATCTCACCATATTACCAATGTAACTATAATGATTTGAGGTACATCTAACTTCAATGTAACAGAATAACATATAAAATATAGTAAAAGAATCTAGATAAAGTCTCCATGATTATACACAGCCAATCAAAATCAAATTAGAGTACAACATTAACATCAAATGTGTGCAAGTATAAAACAAAATTGAAAACTATACCAAAAAATTTCCAACTTTTTTACAATAAACAGGAAAACACAGAATTAATTCACCCAGAAGTGTATACCCCTTTACAAGCACTTTTTTTTACAAAATGTATTGATTCTATAGTACAACACATGATAGCTACGCATTGGAAAACATACAAGGTGTGGATTTCCTAAGTCTACACAATTTATCATCACACAAAAGCTCTCAAAATCTGCTTCAGTCCTGGTTCTTTATCTGAACCTATGGCACCACTACAGGCATTGGCTTTAAGCCCAATATACATATGAGTCTCCAACCATTTGTAAAACAGCTCTTGGTATATTAGGTGAGTAAATAATGCTACTTCTATTATATTTGTCAGATAGTGGGTACATGAAGAATTTGGAAAAAAAGATAGCGAGCTATGGGAAACTTACTAGATAAGACTTTTGAACATAACAACACAAGAATTGTTATCTTCAAATAAAGGCCTCCTCCTCCCCTTCAGCGTTTCCTCTCCATCTCAAAAATTGGTGTCTTTACCAATTCTTTGCGTTACTTATTATAAAAATCAGCAGACAGTAAAGTTCCCATAGCCTAAGACCTCATCATCCAGGAAACCAGTCAGTCCAGAATTCTTAAAAAAATAGTTTCAAATCCCTGCCTATGAGATATCACATACTACTCTGGGACAAATAAGTAGAGACTGGTGGCAAATTTAATAAAAAAACAAGCCCCTATGGAGTCACTGGCTTCAAAGACTAAAATAACATAATGAACACCATCATGTAAAATAAACCCATATGACTTCCTAACAAGCAAATGGTGCCATACCACGACACCTACATGGAATTTTGAAAAAAAAATATGTCTCTATTCCCAATACCTTCCTATGGGAAACTTACTAGATAAGACTTTTGAACATAACAACACAAGAATTGTTATCTTCAAATAAAGGCCTCCTCCTCCCCTTCAGCCTTGCCTCTCCATCTCCAAAATTGGTGTCTTTACCAATCTTATGTGTCACTTATTGTAAATAGCAGCAAATACTAAAGTTCCTATAGCCTAGGACCTCATAATCCGGAAATCCAGACAGTACAGAATTCTTAAAAAAATAGTTTCAAACCCCAGACTATCAGATATCACATACTACTCTGGTACACAGAAGTAGAGACTGATGACAAATTTACCAAAACCAAGTCGCTGTGGAGTCACTGGTTTCAAAGACTAAAAAAACACAGTGCACACCATCACTAAAATCAAATCAGATGACTTCCTAACCAGCAAATGGCGCCATACTATGACACCTACACAGAATTTTGAAAAAAGCAGACCTCTTTATTCCCAATACCTTTCAAGGTTATTGGTCTGTGGTATTTCTCCAAAACAAACCTGATACCATCTCAGACCACACAATTTTACCTTGAGAGAGAGGAGCAATAACATAAGCATTACATCTCTCTTTATTGCCCTGACCAAATCCAGCTAAAGGGACCTACCCTAAGTTATTCCACTTCACATGAAGCACCAATATCCAAGGAGGGCCCAGCAACTGAACCAAACAAACCACTTCTGACCAGACATCTCCATTGGAAATTAGATGAACATAATGGAAATGACACAGTGATATGATAGCAATCTCACCATATTACCAATGTAACTATAATGATTTGAGGTACATCTAACTTCAATGTAACAGAATAACATATAAAATATAGTAAAATAATCTAGATAAAATCTCCATGATTATACACAGCCAATCAAAATCAAATAAGAGTACAACATTAACATGAAATGTGTGTAAGCATAAAACAAAATTGAAAACTATACCAAAAAATCCCAACTTTTTTACAGTAAACAGGAAAACACAGAATAAATTCACCCAGAAGTGTATACCCCTTTACAAGCACTTTTTTTTACAAAATGTATTGATTCTATAGTACAACACATGATAGCTACGCATTGGAAAACGTACAAGGTCTGGATATTCTAAGTCTACACAATTTATCATCACACAAAAGCTCTCAAAATCTGCTTCAGTCCTGGTTCTTTATCTAAACCTATGGCACCACTACAGGCATTGGCTTTAAGCCCAATATACATATGAGTCTCCAACCATTTGTAAAACAGCTCTTGGTATATTAGGTGAGTAAATAATGCTACTTCAATTAAATTTGTCAGATAGTGGGTACATGAAGTATTTGGAAAAAAAGATAGCGAGCTATGGGAAACTTACTAGATAAGACTTTTGAACATAACAACACAAGAATTGTTATGTTCAAATAAAGGCCTCCTCCTCCCCTTCAGCCTTTCCTCTCCATCTCCAAAATTGGTGTCTTTACCAATTCTTTGCGTTACTTATTATAAAAATCAGCAGACAGTAAAGTTCCCATAGCCTAAGACCTCATCATCCAGGAAACCAGTCAGTCCAGAATTCTTAAAAAAATAGTTTCAAATCCCTGCCTATGAGATATCACATACTACTCTGGGACAAATAAGTAGAGACTGGTGGCAAATTTAATAAAAAAACAAGCCCCTATGGAGTCACTGGCTTCAAAGACTAAAATAACATAATGAACATCATCATGTAAAATAAACCCATATGACTTCCTAACAAGCAAATGGTGCCATACCACGACACCTACATGGAATTTTGAAAAAAAAATATGTCTCTATTCCCAATACCTTCCTATGGGAAACTTACTAGATAAGACTTTTGAACATAACAACACAAGAATTGTTATGTTCAAATAAAGGCCTCCTCCTCCCCTTCAGCCTTGCCTCTCCATCTCCAAAATTGGTGTCTTTACCAATCTTATGTGTCACTTATTGTAAATAGCAGCAAATACTAAAGTTCCTATAGCCTAGGACCTCATAATCCGGAAATCCAGTCAGTACAGAATTCTTAAAAAAATTGTTTCAAACCCCTGGCTAACAGATATCACATACTACTCTGGTACACAGAAGTAGAGACTGGTGACAAATTTACCAAAACCAAGTCCCTGTGGAGTCACTGGTTTCAAAGACTAAAAAAACACAGTGAACACCATCACTAAAATCAAATCAGATGACTTCCTAACCAGCAAATGGCGCCATACTATGACACCTACACAGAATTTTGAAAAAAGCAGACCTCTTTATTCCCAATACCTTTCAAAGTTATTGGTCTGTGGTATTTCTCCAAAACAAACCTGATACCATCTCAGACCACACAATTTTACCTTGAGAGAGAGGAGCAATAACATAAGCATTACATCTCTCTTTATTGCCCTGACCAAATCCAGCTAAAGGGACCTACCCTAAGTTATTCCACTTCACATGAAGCACCAATATCCAAGGAGGGCCCAGCAACTGAACCAAACAAAAGACTTCTGACCAGACATCTCCATTGGAAATTAGATGAACATAATGGAAATGACACAGTGATATGATAGCAATCTCACCATATTACCAATGTAACTATAATGATTTGAGGTACATCTAACTTCAATGTAACAGAATAACATATAAAATATAGTAAAATAATCTAGATAAAATCTCCATGATTATACACAGCCAATCAAAATCAAATAAGAGTACAACATTAACATGAAATGTGTGTAAGCATAAAACAAAATTGAAAACTATACCAAAAAATCCCAACTTTTTTATAGTAAACAGGAAAACACAGAATTAATTCACCCAGAAGTGTATACCCCTTTACAAGCACTTTTTTTTACAAAATGTATTGATTCTATAGTACAACACATGATAGCTACGCATTGGAAAACGTACAAGGTCTGGATATTCTAAGTCTACACAATTTATCATCACACAAAAGCTCTCAAAATCTGCTTCAGTCCTGGTTCTTTATCTAAACCTATGGCACCACTACAGGCATTGGCTTTAAGCTCAATATACATATGAGTCTCCAACCATTTGTAAAACAGCTCTTGGAATATTAGGTGAGTAAATAATGCTACTTCTATTATATTTGTCAGATAGTGGGTACATGAAGAATTTGGAAAAAAAGATAGCGAGCTATGGGAAACTTACTAGATAAGACTTTTAAACATAACAACACAAAAATTGTTATCTTCAAATAAAGGCCTCCTCCTCCCCTTCAGCCTTTCCTCTCCATCTCCAAAATTGGTTTGTTTACCAATTCTTTGCGTTACTTATTATAAAAATCAGCAGACAGTAAAGTTCCCATAGCCTAAGACCTCATCATCCAGGAAACCAGTCAGTTCAGAATTCTTAAAAAAATAGTTTCAAATCCCTGCCTATTAGATATCACATACTACTCTGGGACAAATAAGTAGAGACTGGTGGCAAATTTAATCAAAAAACAAGCCCCTATGGAGTCACTGGCTTCAAAGACTAAAATAACATAATGAACACCATCATGTAAAATAAACTCATATGACTTCCTAACAAGCAAATGGTGCCATACCACGACACCTACATGGAATTTTGAAAAAAAAATATGTCTCTATTCCCAATACCTTCCTATGGGAAACTTACTAGATAAGACTTTTGAACATAACAACACAAGAATTGTTATCTTCAAATAAAGGCCTCCTCCTCCCCTTCAGCCTTGCCTCTCCATCTCCAAAATTGGTGTCTTTACCAATCTTATGTGTCACTTATTGTAAATAGCAGCAAATACTAAAGTTCCTATAGCCTAGGACCTCATAATCCGGAAATCCAGTCAGTACAGAATTCTTAAATAAATAGTTTCAAACCCCTGGCTATCAGATATCACATACTACTCTGGTACACAGAAGTAGAGACTGGTGACAAATTTACCAAAACCAAGTCCCTGTGGAGTCACTGGTTTCAAAGACTAAAAAAACACAGTGAACATCATCACTAAAATCAAATCAGATGACTTCCTAACCAGCAAATGGCGCCATACTATGACACCTACACAGAATTTTGAAAAAAGCAGACCTCTTTATTCCCAATACCTTTAAAGGTTATTGGTCTGTGGTATTTCTCCAAAACAAACATGATACCATCTCAGATCACACAATTTTACCTTGAGAGAGAGGAGCAATAACATAAGCATTACATCTCTCTTTATTGCCCTGACCAAATCCAGCTAAAGGGACCTACCCTAAGTTATTCCACTTCACATGAAGCACCAATATCCAAGGAGGGCCCAGCAACTGAACCAAACAAACCACTTCTGACCAGACATCTCCATTGGAAATTAGATGAACATAATGGAAATGACACAGTGATATTATAGCAATCTCACCATATTACCAATGTAACTATAATGATTTGAGGTACATCTAACTTCAATGTAACAGAATAACATATAAAATATAGTAAAAGAATCTAGATAAAGTCTCCATGATTATACACAGCCAATCAAAATCAAATTAGAGTACAACATTAACATCAAATGTGTGCAAGTATAAAATAAAATTGAAAACTATACCAAAAAATTTCCAACTTTTTTACAATAAACAGGAAAACACAGAATTAATTCACCCAGAAGTGTATACCCCTTTACAAGCACTTTTTTTTACAAAATGTATTGATTCTATAGTACAACACATGATAGCTACGCATTGGAAAACGTACAAGGTCTGGATATCCTAAGTCTACACAATTTATCATCACACAAAAGCTCTCAAAATCTGCTTCAGTCCTGGTTCTTTATCTAAACCTATGGCACCACTACAGGCATTGGCTTTAAGCTCAATATACATATGAGTCTCCAACCATTTGTAAAACAGCTCTTGGAATATTAGGTGAGTAAATAATGCTACTTCTATTATATTTGTCAGATAGTGGGTACATGAAGAATTTGGAAAAAAAGATAGCGAGCTATGGGAAACTTACTAGATAAGACTTTTAAACATAACAACACAAAAATTGTTATCTTCAAATAAAGGCCTCCTCCTCCCCTTCAGCCTTTCCTCTCCATCTCCAAAATTGGTGTGTTTACCAATTCTTTGCGTTACTTATTATAAAAATCAGCAGACAGTAAAGTTCCCATAGCCTAAGACCTCATCATCCAGGAAACCAGTCAGTTCAGAATTCTTAAAAAAATAGTTTCAAATCCCTGCCTATTAGATATCACATACTACTCTGGGACAAATAAGTAGAGACTGGTGGCAAATTTAATCAAAAAACAAGCCCCTATGGAGTCACTGGCTTCAAAGACTAAAATAACATAATGAACACCATCATGTAAAATAAACTCATATGACTTCCTAACAAGCAAATGGTGCCATACCACGACACCTACATGGAATTTTGAAAAAAAAATATGTCTCTATTCCCAATACCTTCCTATGGGAAACTTACTAGATAAGACTTTTGAACATAACAACACAAGAATTGTTATCTTCAAGTAAAGGCCTCCTCCTCCCCTTCAGCCTTGCCTCTCCATCTCCAAAATTGGTGTCTTTACCAATCTTATGTGTCACTTATTGTAAATAGCAGCAAATACTAAAGTTCCTATAGCCTAGGACCTCATAATCCGGAAATCCAGTCAGTACAGAATTCTTAAATAAATAGTTTCAAACCCCTGGCTATCAGATATCACATACTACTCTGGTACACAGAAGTAGAGACTGGTGACAAATTTACCAAAACCAAGTCCCTGTGGAGTCAATGGTTTCAAAGACTAAAAAAACACAGTGAACATCATCACTAAAATCAAATCAGATGACTTCCTAACCAGCAAATGGCGCCATACTATGACACCTACACAGAATTTTGAAAAAAGCAGACCTCTTTATTCCCAATACCTTTAAAGGTTATTGGTCTGTGGTATTTCTCCAAAACAAACATGATACCATCTCAGATCACACAATTTTACCTTGAGAGAAAGGAGCAATAACATAAGCATTACATCTCTCTTTATTGCCCTGACCAAATCCAGCTAAAGGGACCTACCCTAAGTTATTCCACTTCACATGAAGCACCAATATCCAAGGAGGGCCCAGCAACTGAACCAAACAAACCACTTCTGACCAGACATCTCCATTGGAAATTAGATGAACATAATGGAAATGACACAGTGATATTATAGCAATCTCACCATATTACCAATGTAACTATAATGATTTGAGGTACATCTAACTTTAATGTAACAGAATAACATATAAAATATAGTAAAAGAATCTAGATAAAGTCTCCATGATTATACACAGCCAATCAAAATCAAATTAGAGTACAACATTAACATCAAATGTGTGCAAGTATAAAACAAAATTGAAAACTATACCAAAAAATTTCCAACTTTTTTACAATAAACAGGAAAACACAGAATTAATTCACCCAGAAGTGTATACCCCTTTACAAGCACTTTTTTTTACAAAATGTATTGATTCTATAGTACAACACATGATAGCTACGCATTGGAAAACATACAAGGTGTGGATTTCCTAAGTCTACACAATTTATCATCACACAAAAGCTCTCAAAATCTGCTTCAGTCCTGGTTCTTTATCTGAACCTATGGCACCACTACAGGCATTGGCTTTAAGCCCAATATACATATGAGTCTCCAAACATTTGTAAAACAGCTCATGGAATATTAGGTGAGTAAATAATGCTACTTCTATTATATTTGTCAGATAGTGGGTACATGAAGAATTTGGAAAAAAAGATAGCGAGCTATGGGAAACTTACTAGATAAGACTTTTGAACATAACAACACAAGAATTGTTATCTTCAAATAAAGGCCTCCTCCTCCCCTTCAGCCTTTCCTCTCCATCTCCAAAATTGGTGTCTTTACCAATTCTTTGCGTTACTTATTATAAAAATCAGCAGACAGTAAAGTTCCCATAGCCTAAGACCTCATCATCCAGGAAACCAGTCAGTCCAGAATTCTTAAAAAAATAGTTTCAAATCCCTGCCTATGAGATATCACATACTACTCTGGGACAAATAAGTAGAGACTGGTGGCAAATTTAATCAAAAAACAAGCCCCTATGGAGTCACTGGCTTCAAAGACTAAAATAACATAATGAACACCATCATGTAAAATAAACTCATATGACTTCCTAACAAGCAAATGGTGCCATACCACGACACCTACATGGAATTTTGAAAAAAAAATATGTCTCTATTCCCAATACCTTCCTATGGGAAACTTACTAGATAAGACTTTTGAACATAACAACACAAGAATTGTTATCTTCAAATAAAGGCCTCCTCCTCCCCTTCAGCCTTGCCTCTCCATCTCCAAAATTGGTGTCTTTACCAATCTTATGTGTCACTTATTGTAAATAGCAGCAAATACTAAAGTTCCTATAGCCTAGGACCTCATAATCCGGAAATCCAGTCAGTACAGAATTCTTAAAAAAATAGTTTCAAACCCCTGGCTATCAGATATCACATACTACTCTGGTACACAGAAGTAGAGACTGGTGACAAATTTACCAAAACCAAGACCCTGTGGAGTCACTGGTTTCAAAGACTAAAAAAACACAGTGAACATCATCACTAAAATCAAATCAGATGACTTCCTAACCAGCAAATGGCGCCATACTATGACACCTACACAGAATTTTGAAAAAAGCAGACCTCTTTATTCCCAATACCTTTCAAGGTTATTGGTCTGTGGTATTTCTCCAAAACAAACCTGATACCATCTCAGACCACACAATTTTACCTTGAGAGAGAGGAGCAATAACATAAGCATTACATCTCTCTTTATTGCCCTGACCAAATCCAGCTAAAGGGACCTACCCTAAGTTATTCCACTTCACATGAAGCACCAATATCCAAGGAGGGCCCAGCAACTGAACCAAACAAACCACTTCTGACCAGACATCTCCATTGGAAAAAAGATGAACATAATGGAAATGACACAGTGATATGATAGCAATCTCACCATATTACCAATGTAACTATAATGATTTGAGGTACATCTAACTTCAATGTAACAGAATAACATATAAAATATAGTAAAAGAATCTAGATAAAATCTCCATGATTATACACAGCCAATCAAAATCAAATAAGAGTACAACATTAACATGAAATGTGTGTAAGCATAAAACAAAATTGAAAACTATACCAAAAAATCCCAACTTTTTTACAGTAAACAGGAAAACACAGAATTAATTCACCCAGAAGTGTATACCCCTTTACAAGCACTTTTTTTTACAAAATGTATTGATTCTATAGTACAACACATGATAGCTACGCATTGGAAAACGTACAAGGTCTGGATATTCTAAGTCTACACAATTTATCATCACACAAAAGCTCTCAAAATCTGCTTCAGTCCTGGTTCTTTATCTAAACCTATGGCACCACTACAGGCATTGGCTTTAAGCTCAATATACATATGAGTCTCCAACCATTTGTAAAACAGCTCTTGGAATATTAGGTGAGTAAATAATGCTACTTCTATTATATTTGTCAGATAGTGGGTACATGAAGAATTTGGAAAAAAAGATAGCGAGCTATGGGAAACTTACTAGATAAGACTTTTAAACATAACAACACAAAAATTGTTATCTTCAAATAAAGGCCTCCTCCTCCCCTTCAGCCTTTCCTCTCCATCTCCAAAATTGGTGTGTTTACCAATTCTTTGCGTTACTTATTATAAAAATCAGCAGACAGTAAAGTTCCCATAGCCTAAGACCTCATCATCCAGGAAACCAGTCAGTTCAGAATTCTTAAAAAAATAGTTTCAAATCCCTGCCTATTAGATATCACATACTACTCTGGGACAAATAAGTAGAGACTGGTGGCAAATTTAATCAAAAAACAAGCCCCTATGGAGTCACTGGCTTCAAAGACTAAAATAACATAATGAACACCATCATGTAAAATAAACTCATATGACTTCCTAACAAGCAAATGGTGCCATACCACGACACCTACATGGAATTTTGAAAAAAAAATATGTCTCTATTCCCAATACCTTCCTATGGGAAACTTACTAGATAAGACTTTTGAACATAACAACACAAGAATTGTTATCTTCAAATAAAGGCCTCCTCCTCCCCTTCAGCCTTGCCTCTCCATCTCCAAAATTGGTGTCTTTACCAATCTTATGTGTCACTTATTGTAAATAGCAGCAAATACTAAAGTTCCTATAGCCTAGGACCTCATAATCCGGAAATCCAGTCAGTACAGAATTCTTAAATAAATAGTTTCAAACCCCTGGCTATCAGATATCACATACTACTCTGGTACACAGAAGTAGAGACTGGTGACAAATTTACCAAAACCAAGTCCCTGTGGAGTCACTGGTTTCAAAGACTAAAAAAACACAGTGAACATCATCACTAAAATCAAATCAGATGACTTCCTAACCAGCAAATGGCGCCATACTATGACACCTACACAGAATTTTGAAAAAAGCAGACCTCTTTATTCCCAATAGCTTTCAAGGTTATTGGTCTGTGGTATTTCTCCAAAACAAACATGATACCATCTCAGACCACACAATTTTACCTTGAGAGAGAGGAGCAATAACATAAGCATTACATCTCTCTTTATTGCCCTGACCAAATCCAGCTAAAGGGACCTACCCTAAGTTATTCCACTTCACATGAAGCACCAATATCCAAGGAGGGCCCAGCAACTGAACCAAACAAACCACTTCTGACCAGACATCTCCATTGGAAATTAGATGAACATAATGGAAATGACACAGTGATATGATAGCAATCTCACCATATTACCAATGTAACTATAATGATTTGAGGTACATCTAACTTCAATGTAACAGAATAACATATAAAATATAGTAAAAGAATCTAGATAAAATCTCCATGATTATACACAACCAAACAAAATCAAATGAGAGTACAACATTAACATGAAATGTGTGCAAGTATAAAACAAAATTGAAAACTATACCAAAAAATCCCAACTTTTTTACAGTAAACAGGAAAACACAGAATTAATTCACCCAGAAGTGTATACTCCTTTACAAGCACTTTTTTTACAAAATGTATTGATTCTATAGTACAACACATGATAGCTACGCATTGGAAAACGTACAAGGTCTGGATATCCTAAGTCTACACAATTTATCATCACACAAAAGCTCTCAAAATCTGCTTCAGTCCTAGTTCTTTATCTAAACCTATGGCACCACTACAGGCATTGGCTTTAAGCCCAATATACATATGAGTCTCCAACCATTTGTAAAACAGCTCTTGGAATATTAGGTGAGTAAATAATGCTACTTCTATTATATTTGTCAGATAGTGGGTACATGAAGAATTTGGAAAAAAAGATAGCGAGCTATGGGAAACTTACTAGATAAGACTTTTGAACATAACAACACAAGAATTGTTATCTTCAAATAAAGGCCTCCTCCTCCCCTTCAGCCTTTCCTCTCCATCTCCAAAATTGGTGTCTTTACCAATTATTTGCGTTACTTATTATAAAAATCAGCAGACAGTAAAGTTCCCATAGCCTAAGACCTCATCATCCAGGAAACCAGTCAGTCCAGAATTCTTAAAAAAATAGTTTCAAATCCCTGCCTATGAGATATCACATACTACTCTGGGACAAATAAGTAGAGACTGGTGGCAAATTTAATCAAAAAACAAGTCCCTATGGAGTCACTGGCTTCAAAGACTAAAATAACATAATGAACACCATCATGTAAAATAAACTCATATGACTTCCTAACAAGCAAATGGTGCCATACCACGACACCTACATGGAATTTTGAAAAAAATATGTCTCTATTCCCAATGCCTTCCTATGGGAAACTTACTAGATAAGACGTTTGAACATAACAACACAAGAATTGTTATCTTCCAATAAAGGCCTCCTCCTCCTCTTCAGCCTTGCCTCTCCATCTCCAAAATTGGTGTCTTTACCAATCTTTTGTGTCACTTATTGTAAATAGCAGCAAATACTAAAGTTCCTATAGCCTAGGACCTCATAATCTGGAAATCCAGTCAGTACAGAATTCTTAAAAAAATAGTTTCAAACCCCTGGCTATCGGGGCGTGGCCTAGCGCTGATGGTGGAAAGACGTGTTGAGTGAGAGCTCCGACCACGAGAAAGAAATCTCACTTCATCCGTCCAAGGAAATCACCCCCGGTGTTCCAGATACAACATGACATCTCCCTACCACCATATAACACCATTGCTGGGCCCATAGGAGAAAGTCTTACAACTTACCGCATAAGATTGAAACGGCAGCCTACTCCACACGCGGCTGTGGTAGTGGACTTCTGCGGACGCCAGACACTCGGGTCTCTGCAGCCATCCCCTCCTCCCCGGCAGCTGGTCCCGTACAACCGGAGGTACACTAGATAAGGACATAGTCCCAGCCTAGCGACAGCACACAGAAACGGGCAGGACTTTTCCGGTGAGTGGGGGAAGGGGACTGTAACCGGCGGCCATCTTACAGAGCGGCTGATTTGATTTACCTTGCTCTATACTACAACACTGTCACAAGCTCTAATACAGTGCATTAGCCTTTATACCATAAATCTCTGTGAGAGATTAATCCTGTAAACTTCGCTATACAGATGCTGGCTTGAATACTTACCTGTTACTGAAACCGCCAGAACATTTGATTACTCAGACCTTATTACGCTATAATGGTTAAAACGTCAAAAGATAAAATCCGAGAAGCAGCGCCTACCCCTAAGTCCCATAAAACGCAAGCAGATCTTGATAAATTCTTAAGAAAAAAGTTAACAGCTTCACCAGCTAGTAAATCTAAGCAAGCACAGTTACTATCTGATGATAATCCTATGGAGGACGACTCCGATATGGATAGCACAGGCGGTAACTCTGATACTGGGGATGACTCTCGTGTGGTTCCAGCATCAAGAGGCTTTATAAAAAGGACACTATACCAAGCTCTTACGCCACTAGTAAAAGACCTTGCAGATATCAAATCTGATCTTCGTAGCATGGGCACCAGGGTTGAAACTGTGGAAGATACGCAAAATGCTCTACTGCATTATAATGCAAAAGTCAAATGTGTTCTCGACCATCAACAAGATTGTATTAACGAATCTCTACTACGTATTGAAGACCAGGAAAACCGAAGCCGCAGAAATAACATCAGGCTCAGGGGACTTCCAGAATCAATTCTACACGATAATTTACCTCAACTAGCTCTGGATATCTTTTCTGACCTGTTAAGCCCTGAGGCGGCCAAATCCATCATAATTGAACGTATTCACAGAGCACTACGGGCCAAACCTATATAGATATAGTGTGCGGTTTGCTAAGTTATACAGATACCGCTGCAATTTTGAAAGCTGCAAGAAATAAGAACACATTGACCTATGGAACCTCTACGATTCAAATATTCCAAGATATTGCTCCTTCAACTCTAGCAAAGAGGAGAGTGCTCAAATCATTATTAGATGCTCTGAGAGAGAAAAAAATGCAATTTAAGTGGCTCTTTCCGTTTGGCATTGCCATATCCAAAGATGGTCACCAAATTATCATTAGAAAACCTGCGGATTTGGCAGCTGCGTGGGAGAAACTGGACATCCCGCCCATAGATATCCCGTCGTGGCTTCCGTCTACTATGATGGCCTTACCACCTTTGCCAAGTCCCTCATTTTGGAACCAAACCTCAAAAGCCTCTTCGCCCAAAACCAAGAAAGCCCAAACCCGTGCTAGACAACTGGACACCTGACTGTCTTCACAAAAGCCACCGAATGGATTCCTGACCGACCCGCTTCCCCGCTAAGTTTGTGGGAGAAGTGTGGTGAGTGACTCTCTTCCATACTATTTCACATTAAGTTTATGGTTCTCCTTCTCTGTTTCTCTTCTACATAATGTGATTTGAGCTTATACATGCATTAATATGTAACCTTTTACCATATGTTCTGGTATGTTCTTTCAGTGTAAGGTATACTTGTTGGTATATGACTAACGTGTATTCAGTTCCACAGGATTTCTATGTACCTCACGATTTTCTACTGTGGATAAGGACTAGCTACAATTTTACTATGTATTATTATTCTTGCAAATTGTTGCTGTCCTTAGGGGTGCTGACAACCCCTGTATTATTTTTCTTTTGTTTATATTCTTCTCCACTGATTCCTTCCCTCCCCTCCTTTCCTACCCCTTTTTTCCTATCAAAGTCAATAGGTGATTTCTACCATAAGACTATTGGTTATAGGTGCCGATCTGTTATTTCATTTACAAAGAACTCATGGCGGAACTAAAAATTACTTCATTTAATGTAAGAGGTCTGAACTATCCAAGGAAAAGAAGCCAAATTTGACACCAAATTCTTGTAGATAAAACAAAAATCGCCCTGTTACAAGAAACACATATTAGACATAACAAAATTCCAAATTTAAGGAAAAAAGTTTTTTCGAATGTTTACCATAGCACCTACTCATCCTCGCGTAGAGGAGTAAGTATACTTTTCCATACAAGTGTACCTTTCAAATGGGTTGCTGAAATGGTTGACCCAGAAGGACGCTATTTATTTGTTAAGAGCATCATAGGTAATACCCTTTACACGATTGCAAATTTATATGCACCTAACTCCCAACAAACCCAATGGATAGTTCAGACCTTACAACTGTTCAAACAATTTGCTGAGGGTGTTTTAGTAGTGGGAGGTGACCTTAATGTTCCCATAGACCCACTCTTGGATACCACAGGGAATCCTTCCACTTCATACCGATATACGACTAAATTACGTAAGACTTTAAATGCATTACACCTGTCAGATACTTGGAGACTACTACATCCCTCTGACCGGGACTACACCTATTTCTCTCATACGCACCATAGATACCACAGGTTGGACTATATCTTCATTTCTCAATCCCAAGTTCCTTTTATAATACGTACTGATATAGGAAATATTTTACTCTCAGATCACGCACCGATTCATACTACTCTGACATTAGCAGACATTCCTAAAGGCCAATGGTGTTGGAGGATCAATGATACTCTGTTGGCTGATCCCTCTCACCAATCTTCTATAAAGACACATATACAAAATTACTTTAACACCAATATTACAGCAGATGTCTCACCTGCTATCACTTGGGAAGCACACAAATCAGTTTTAAGGGGGGAGCTTATTTCATTATGTACATATATTAAAAAACAGAAGTCAGAGCTCTTAAATGCTCTCTTCTCACAAATCTCCTCGTTAGAAAACCTTCACAAGCGTACCCAAGCGGAAACCACTAAAGACAAATTATACTCTTTACGTAATAAAGTTAAAGATCTACTGAACATTAAATCAGCCAGACTGTTACAAATATCGAAGTTTAAATTTTATGCACATGGGGACAAAGGCAACAAGACGATGTCCGCTCTCCTTAAAACTTATCAAGATAAAGCATTCATTCACCGTATTGCACAAAAGCCAGGGAATTTTGTTACGGATACAACCTCCATTGCCACGGCATTCCAGAAATTTTATATGAACCTGTATAATCTTACAGATTCTACAGTAGCTGACACATCATCTACACCCACCAAACATGCTATACATTCATTTTTAGACTCCATTGTCATTCCACGCATATCAGATGATAATGCCCAAGAACTGCTGGCACCTTTTTTCCCTGCAGAGCTGCTAAAAGTCCTTCATTCTATCCCGTCAGGTAAAAGCCCGGGCCCAGATGGTTACACCATAAACTACTATAAACAATTTAAAGAGTTATTAATAGCACCATTTACTTCTCTCTGTAACTCACTTCTCACTGGCTCGAAACTTCCTGGTCAAGCCCTAGAAGCACATATTACTCTTATCCCTAAAGAGGGTAAGGATGCCTCACAATGTGGAAGCTATAGACCAATATCACTCCTTAACCCCTTAAGGACGCAGCCTAGTTTTGGCCTTAAGGCTCAGAGCCCATTTTTCAAATCTGACATATTTCACTTTATGTGGTAATAACGTCGGAATGCTTAAACCTACACAAGCGATTCTGAGATTGTTTTCTCGTGACACATTGGGCTTCATGTTCGTGGTAAAATTTGGTCGATATATTCAGTGTTTATTGGTGAAAAATTGCAAAATTTAGAGAAAATTTTGAAAAAATTGCATTTTTCAGAATTTAAATGCATCTGCTTGTAAAACAGACGGTTATACCACCCAAAATAGTTACTAGTTCACATTTCCCATATGTCTACTTTAGATTG
Source organism: Rhinoderma darwinii (assembly GCF_050947455.1). Lineage (NCBI taxonomy): Eukaryota > Metazoa > Chordata > Amphibia > Anura > Rhinodermatidae > Rhinoderma > Rhinoderma darwinii. The sequence goes on along the minus strand of NW_027464016.1, from coordinate 53,410 downwards.
GCATCGTTTTTTGAACATTCTTTTATTTTTCTTGGACGTTACAAGGCTTAGAACATAAACAGCAATTTCTCATATTTTTAAGAAAATTTCAAAAGCCTTTTTTTTAAGGTACCTCTTGAGTTCTGAAGTGGCTTTGTGGGGCCTATGTATTAGAAACCCTGATAAAACACCCCATTTTAAAAACTAGACCCCTCAAAGTATTCAAAACAGCAGTTATAAAGTTTTTTAACCCTTCAGGCATTTCACAGGAATTAAAGCAAAGTGGAGGTGAAATTTGCAAATTTCATTTTTCTTGCTGAATTTCAATTTTATTCATTTTTTTTTCTGTAACACAGAAGGTTTTACCAGAGAAACACTACTAAATATGTATTGTCCAGATTCTGCAGTTTTTAGAAATGTCCCACATGTGGCCCTACTGCGCTCGTGGACTAAAAGACAAGCCCTAGAAGCAAAGAAGCACCTAGTGCATTTTGAGTCCTCTTTTTTATTAGAATATATTTTAGGCAGCATGCCAGGTTTGAAGAGGTGTTGAGGTGCCAAAACAGTAGGAATCCCCCAATAGTGACCCCATTTTGTAAACTACACCCCTCAAGGAATTCATTTAGGGTTGTTGTTACCATTTTGACCGCACATTTTTTTCACAGCACGTATTTGAATTGGGCTCTGAAATGAAAAAAATGTCATTTTTTCCAATAAAATGTCATTTGTGATCAAAATTTCTTATTTTCACAGGGAACAAAATACCCCATTTTGTTGCCCAATTTGTCCTTAGTGTGGCAGTACCCCATTTGTGGTGATAAACTGCCGTTTGGGCCCATGGGAGGGCTCAGAAGGAAAGGAGCGCTATATGTTTGTTGGAGTCCAGATTTTGTTGGATTGGTTTTCGGGTGCCATGTCGCATTTGCAGAGCCTCAGAGGTATCAAAGCAATGGAAACCCACCAAAAGTGACCCCATTTTGGAAACTACACCCCTCAAGGAATTCATTTATGGTTGTTGTTAGCATTTTGACCGCACAGTTTTTTCACAGCACCTATTTCAATTGGGCTGTGACATTAAAAAAATGTCATTTTTTCCAATAAGATGTAATTTTTTACCAAAATTTCTTATTTTCACAGGGAACAAAATACTCAATTTTGTTGCCCAATTTCTCCTGAGTGCATCAATACCCCATTTGTGGCAATAAACTGCCGTTTGGGCCCATGGGAGGCCTCAGAAGGGAAGGAGCGCTGTGTGTTCTTTGGAGTACAGATTTTGCTGGTTTGGTTTTCGTGTGCCATGTCGCATTTGCAGAGCCCCAGAGGTATCAAAGCAATGGAAACCCACCAGAAGTGACCCCATTTTGGAAACTACACCCCTCAAGGAATTCATTTATGGGTAATGTGACCATTTAGACCCCATAGTTTCTTCACAGAACTTATTTGAATTGGGCTGGGAATTTAAAAAAAATATATTTTTTCCAATAATATGTCATTTTAGCTCAAAAATTCTTATTTTCACAAGAAATAAAATACTCAATTTTGTTGCCCAATTTGTGCTGAGTGCGGCAATACCCCATTTGTGGTGATAAACTGCCGTTTGGGCCCATGGGAGGCCTCAGAAGGGAAGGAGCGCTGTGTGTTCTTTGGAGTACAGATTTTGTTGGATTGGTTTTCGGGTGCCATGTCACATTTGCAGAGCCCCAGAGGTATCAAAGCAATGGAAACCCACCAGAAGTGACCCCATTTTGGAAACTACACCCCTCAAGGAATTCATTTATGGGTAATGTGACCATTTAGACCCCATAGTTTCTTCACAGAACTTATTTGAATTGGGCTGGGAATGAAAACAAAATTATTTTTGTCAAATAATATGTAGTTTTGGCTGAAAATTTCTTATTTCCACAAGAAACAAAATACCCCATTCTGTTGCGCAATTTGTTCTGAGTGCCGCAATACCCCATTTGTTGTGATAAACTGCCGTTTGGGCCCATGGGAGGGCTCAGAAGGAAAGGACCACCATTTGGCCTACTCGGGATTTTCTAGTGCGAAGTCATGTATGCAGAAGCCCCTGAGGTACCAGTACAGTTGAAACCCGCAAGAAGTGACCCCGTTTTAAAAACTACACCCTTAAGGCATTCATCTAGAGGTGTAGTGACCATTTTGACCGGAGACCTACACCCCATAAACTGTAATGTGGGTTCTCCCGGTTATGGCAATACCCTACATGTGGCTGTTATCAGCTGCCTGGACACACAGCAGGGCCCAGAGGGGAAAGACGAGGGGGGATAAGCTGTGCGGAGTGCATCAGGGTAAGTAAAATTGGGGTAAATTATAAACCAAGGGATGTATGATAAATTTTAAAACACTTTCATACAGAGCTCTGGTTATTCGGGACACGTGTCACATTGATATATTGTGTCCTCCCTTATCCCCCTCTTATAGCAGACTTTGCACCTCTTTTGACTTTTTCCCTTCTTGCCAGTTTGGGGAACTTCTCCTGGAAAGTGTTGCCGCCCTGGTACGATGCGTGTGGCCCCGCTTCCAGAAGTACTGGGTGCCCCCCCTTCTTGGTCCCTAAAGATTAGGTTCTTGATAATCACCTCTTGAAATTCCAGGAAAGTTCGCGTCTGGCCTGCACATCGACGTAGCACGTACGCATTGTACAAAGCCATCTATATGATGTTCCCGGCCAGCTTCTTATACCACACCGCATGGCACTGTAGGGCTTCAGGACTTGATCTTACAAGTCCATCACTCCCATGTACCTATTGTAGTCCAGGATGCAGTCTGGTTTGGGGGTGGCCTTTCCTTCATATATCCTAAACCTGTAGGTATACCCTGATGCACTCTCACAGCTTATACATCTTCACGCCATACCTTGCCCTCTTACCCGGCAGGTACTCGCGGAATTGAACCCTCCCTTTAAAATGTACCAGGGACTCATCAATAGAAATACACTTCTCGGGGGTGTATGCTTGGGAAAACCGGGCACTGGAACGGTCTAATAGGGGTCTCCGTTTAGACAAACGGTGAAAACTGGGGTAATCTCGGGGTGGGCACGGCTCATTATCAGTATAATGTAAGAAGCGAAGTATTGCCTCATTTATTTATTTTTTTAGGTTCCAGTTCAGTTCTGAAGTTGCTTTGAGGGGCCCATATATTAGAAACCCCTATCAAATACCCCATTTTAGAAACTAGACCCCTCAAAGTATCCACAACAGCATGTAGAAAGTTTATGAACCCTTTAGGTGTTTCACAAAAATTTAGAGCAAAGTAGAGGTGAAATTTACATTTTTTTTTTGTCAGAAAATCCTCTTTATACCATTTTTTTTATAACACAAAAGGATTTATCACAGAAACGCAACTTAATACGTATTGCCCAGATTCTGCAGTTTTGAGAAATATCCCACATGTGGCCCTCGGGCGGTAATGGACTGAAGCACCGGCCTCCGAAGCAAAGGAGCACCCAGTGGATTTTGAGGCCTCTTTTTTATTAGGCACCATGTCCGGTTTGAAGAGGTCTTGTGGTGCCAAAACATTGGGAACCCCCCAAAAGTGACCCCAATTTGGAAACTAGACCCCTTGAGGAATCCATTGTAGTTTTCTTGGGGTGCATGCGGCTTTTTGATCAGTTTTTATTCTATTTTTAGGTGGCGTGGTGACTAAAAAACAGCAATTCTACTATTGTTTTTTTTTCGTTTTTTTTTACAGCGTTCACCGTGCGCTATAAATGACATATTCACTTTATTCTGCGGGGCGATACGATTACGGCGATACCAGATGTTTATAGTTTTTTTTTATGTCTTATGGCGTTTGCACAATAAAATACGTTTTGTAAACAATCATTCACTTTTTGTGTTACCTTATTCTAAGAGCCAGAACGTTTTTATTTTTCAATCAATAAAGCCGTGCGAGGACTTATTTTTTGCGTAACGAACTGTAGTTTCGATCAGTACCATTTTTAGGTACATGCGACTTTTTGATCTCTTTTTATTCCATTTTTTGGGAGGTGAAGTGACCAAAGAATTGTGATTGTGGTTCGGTTTATTATTATTTTATTTTACGGCGTTCACCGTGCGGGATAAATAATGAAATAATTTTGTAGTTCAGGCCGTTACGGACGCGGCGATACCAATTATGTATAGTTTATTTGTTTGTTTATATATTTTTATTAATAATAAAGGACTGATAAGGGAAAAGGGGGGATTTTTACTTTTAATACTTTTAAATCTTTTATTTTCTTATTTTTACACAACTTTTTTTTACTTTTTTTTAACTTTATTACTTTGTCCCACTAGGGGACATGAGGGCAGGAGGCTCTGATCGCTATTCTAATACACTGCACTACATGCGTAGTGCAGTGTATTAGAACTGTCAGCTACTCACTGACAGCAAGCATAGTGGGTCCTGACGTTGTCAGGACCCACTAGGCTTCCGTCTATGGCATAGCCGGACGCCATTGTTTGGTGTCCGGTTGCCATAGTCACCATCGCCGGCCGCTATCGCGTAGCAGGCCGGCGATGGCAGCTTAACCCCTAAAAAGCCGCGATCTCTATAGAACGCGGCTTTTAAGGGGTTAATCAGCGGGGACACAGCGATCGGTCCCCGCTGTAGGAGCTGTGACAGCTGCTGAACAAGACAGCAGCGTCACAGCTCCTGTATGTGTCGGGAGGACGGCCGAAACGGCCGTTACTCCCGAGACGTACTATTACGGCATGGAGCGCGAACGATACAGCTGCCATGACGTAATAGTACGTCAAGGAGCGGGAAGGGGTTAATACTGCTATAAAATGGTGGGCTAAAGCTCTGGCAGCTCGTCTCAGTCCCATGTTATCTAGCATTATTGGACCTGAACAGACCGGATTTGTCAAGGGAAGACAAGGATCAGATAACTCCTCAAGGGTTTTAAGGTTGGTACAATACGCTTTAAAATCTCGAACACCCTTAGTCCTGCTCAGTACAGATGCAGAAAAGGCGTTTGATAGGGTGGATTGGCCTTATATGATCGCTTCCCTGGAGAAATTTGGGATACCTCTTGCTTTTATACAAGCGATTCTTTCCCTATATAGTAACCCTAGTGCAAAGGTGAGAGTTAATGGGGTGCTCTCAAATTCCTTTACCATCACTAATGGTACAAGACAAGGATGTCCTCTATCGCCGACACTATTCGTGTTAGTCATGGAGACGCTGATCCAGAAAATTCGACAGGATCCTATTATTCATGGCTTGTCAATAGGCTCATTCACACACAAAACGGCAGCATTTCCAGATGACCTGCTGATACTCACTACTATCCCTGAGAGATCACTCCCACAGATCACAGATATCTTCTCAAAATTTGGAGAAATTTCTAATTTTAAAATAAACTTTAGTAAGTCAGAAGCCCTCAACATTTCGGTACCGCAAGATATTATTCTTCGCTTAAAAAAGAGTTCCCCCTACCTGTGGCCAGAAATGTCTATTAAATACTTAGGCATCCGCATTCCTAAAAACCCCTCTCTACTTTATAAACTTAATTATCTAAATTTGCTAGCTAACATTAAAACTTACTTACATTCCTTACACGTTCCCTTGATGTCATGGATGGGCAGGAGAAATCTTCTCAAAACATATATTGTCCCTAAACTCTTATATGTTCTTCAAACTGTACCTATCTGGCTTGCTAAGTCTTTCTTCCTATTAGTCAAGAAAACTTTCTCGGAATTTATTTGGAACAACAAACGTTATCGGTTAGCATATAAATACATTATAGCAAACTCCCGCTTGGGAGGCTTTGGCCTCTCCGATTTAATGTCCTACTATAGGGCTAACCATTTACGTCGGTGGACCATCTTAGCACATCATGACTTGAAAAATATCTATGCTTCTATGGAACGCTCTCTAATGTCAATAGAAGAAAAACAGGCCTTCTGGGGTTTGCGTCCTGCTACTGCAGGCAAATTTTACAATGAATCTTTACTCAAAGGCACCATATTAACTTGGCAAGAGGTGAATAAATCATCTGCGTTGTTATCCTCCCCATCCCCCCTAATGCCACTAAATTTACTGCCATGCCTTCAATGTAACTCTAACTCCTCACCCTCGGCCCCTTGGGATATTCCACATACTCTAACTATATCAGATGTTCAAAAGCTTTCAGGAAATACTGAAATAATGGATCTAATTGTGAAAGCTAATGTTCCTCCAGGGAATTTTTTATTAACACATCATATTCTTAAAGAATGCCAAAAATTAGGGACACCTCATACAATACCTCACACTAATACCTGGCTAGAAGATTTGATGGCGGTGACTCCATACACTACCCCGAAACTATCCCAATTATATCAACAGGTTCTGATGATGCGAATGGACTGCAAACCAAGATATATTGGGAGATGGGAGGAAGAATTGGGGATACAGCTCACTGAACCTGAACTGCGTTTTGTACTAGCAAATTCACATGGTTTCTCTAGATGTACGAGAATTCAAGAGAACTCCTTTAAACTTACAACAAGGTGGTATAAAACACCGATAATACTTCATGCTATAAATAACTCAGTTTCAGATCAATGTTGGAGGTGTAAAAGGGACATCGGATCATTATCACATATCTGGTGGCATTGCCCCCTTATTCAGCCATATTGGATTCATGTAGGGAAAGCCATAAATACTATATGTTCTCTCAATATCACATTGACTCCAGAATTGGTACTACTATGGAAACCTATAAGTGGCTTTATACCAACAAAAAAAATAATCTACCAACGCACATGATAGCTGCAGCAAAACTACTGATTCCAATACTGTGGAAAGACACAGCTCCCCCTACTTTTACACAATGGTTAGATAAAGTATTTGAAATCCAGTGATTCGAAGAAATGGCACACTGGGAATCAAAGACAAGGGGCAAATATTTAGCTACCTGGTCCCCATTGCTAGATTTCCCTGACATCACTAGACTATGATGGTATCCCAAAAGGTAGAAATACAGAATCGACCAAGACCTAGCTACCTAGTGCAGAAGAAGAGTCATAACAAGGTACAAAATACAGATCACAATACCGTATAATGCTTTTACCAACAATTCATATACTCCAACAGAATTGCCTACTGACACACCCAAACTACCTACCCTCCCTTACTTTCCCCTCTCCCCCTTCGCATTTCTATATTTTTTGTTTTTCCCTTGTGTTATGTTATATTGTATTATTTTGTATTACCTGCTTATCCTTATGGATGATTAGCAAGGGCTCTGCGTAGCCAATGTTATAACAATTTGTTATATTCGCTTGTTCAAATTTATATAACAATAAAAACAGATTTGAAACAAACAAACCCCTGGCTATCAGATATCACATACTACTCTGGTACACAGAAGTAGAGACTGTTGACAAATTTACCAAAACCAAGTCCCTGTGGAGTCACTGGTTTCAAAGACTAAAAAAACACAGTGAACACCATCACTAAAATCAAATCAGATGACTTCCTAACAAAAAAATGGCGCCATACTATGACACCTACACAGAATTTTGAAAAAAGCAGACCTCTTTATTCCCAATACCTTTCAAGGTAATTGGTCTGAGGTATTTCTCCAAAACAAACATGATACCATCTCAGACCACACAATTTTACCTTGAGAGAGAGGAGCAATAACATAAGCATTACATCTCTCTTTATTGCCCTGACCAAATCCAGCTAAAGGGACCTACCCTAAGTTATTCCACTTCACATGAAGCACCAATATCCAAGGAGGGCCCAACAACTGAACCAAACAAACCACTTCTGACCAGACATCTCCATTGGAAATTAGATGAACATAATGGAAATGACACAGTGATATGATAGCAATCTCACCATATTACCAATGTAACTATAATGATTTGAGGTACATCTAACTTCAATGTAACAGAATAACATATAAAATATAGTAAAAGAATCTAGATAAAATCTCCATGATTATACAGAGCCAATCAAAATCAAATGAGAGTACAACATTAACATGAAATGTGTGCAAGTATAAAACAAAATTGAAAACTATACCAAAAAATCCCAACTTTTTTACAGTAAACAGGAAAACACAGAATTAATTCACCCAGAAGTGTATACCCCTTTACAAGCCCTTTTTTTTACAAAATGTATTGATTCTATAGTACAACACATGATAGCTACACATTGGAAAACGTACAAGGTCTGGATATCCTAAGTCTACACAATTTATCATCACACAAAAGCTCTCAAAATCTGCTTCAGTCCTGGTTCTTTATCTAAACCTATGGCACCACTACAGGCATTGGCTTTAAGCCCCATATACATATGAGTCTCAAACCATTTGTAAAACAGCTCTTGGAATATTAGGTGAGTAAATAATGCTACTTCTATTATATTTTTCAGATAGTGGGTACATGAAGAATTTGGAAAAAAAGATAGCGAGCTATGGGAGACTTACTAGATAAGACTTTTGAAGATAACAACACAAGAATTGTTATCTTCAAATAAAGGCCTCCTCCTCCCCTTCAGCCTTTCCTCTCCATCTCCAAAATTGGTGTCTTTACCAATTCTTTGCGTTACTTATTATAAAAATCAGCAGACAGTAAAGTTCCAATAGCCTAAGACCTCATCATCCAGGAAACCAGTCAGTCCAGAATTCTTAAAAAAATTGTTTCAAATCCCTGCCTATGAGATATCACATACTACTCTGGCACAAGTAAGTAGAGACTGGTGGCAAATGTAATCAAAAAACAAGTCCCTATGGAGTCACTGGCTTCAAAGACTAAAATAACATAATGAACACCATCATGTAAAATAAACTCATATGACTTCCTAACAAGCAAATGGTGCCATACCACGACACCTACATGGAATTTTGAAAAAAAAAATATGTCTCTATTCCCAATACCTTCCTATGGAAAACTTACTAGATAAGACTTTTGAACATAACAACACAAGAATTGTTATCTTCAAATAAAGGCCTCCTCCTCCCCTTCAGCCTTGCCTCTCCATCTCCAAAATTGGTGTCTTTACCAATCTTTTGTGTCACTTATTGTAAATAGCAGCAAATACTAAAGTTCCTATAGCCTAGGACCTCATAATCCGGAAATCCAGTCAGTACAGAATTCTTAAAAAAATAGTTTCAAACCCCTGGCTATCAGATATCACATACTACTCTGGTACACAGAAGTAGAGACTGGTGACAAATTTACCAAAACCAAGTCCCTGTGGAGTCACTGGTTTCAAAGACTAAAAAAATACAGTGAACACCATCACTAAAATCAAATCAGATGACTTCCTAACCAGCAAATGGCGCCATACTATGACACCTACACAGAATTTAGAAAAAAGCAGACCTCTTTATTCCCAATACCTTTCAAGGTTATTGGTCTGTGGTATTTCTCCAAAACAAACATGATACCATCTCAGACCACACAATTTTACCTTGAGAGAGAGGAGCAATAACATAAGCATTACATCTCTCTTTATTGCCCTGACCAAATCCAGCTAAAGGGACCTACCCTAAGTTATTCCACTTCACATGAAGCACCAATATCCAAGGAGGGCCCAGCAACTGAACCAAACAAACCACTTCTGACCAGACATCTCCATTGGAAATTAGATGAACATAATGGAAATGACACAGTGATATGATAGCAATCTCACCATATTACCAATGTAACTATAATGATTTGAGGTACATCTAACTTCAATGTAACAGAATAACATATAAAATATAGTAAAAGAATCTAGATAAAATCTCCATGATTATACACAGCCAATCAAAATCAAATGAGAGTACAACATTAACATGAAATGTGTGCAAGTATAAAACAAAATTGAAAACTATACCAAAAAATCCCAACTTTTTTACAGTAAACAGGAAAACACAGAATTAATTCACCCAGAAGTGTATACCCCTTTACAAGCCCCTTTTTTTTACAAAACGTATTGATTCTATAATACAACACATGATAGCTACGCATTGGAAAACGTACAAGGTCTGGATATCCTAAGTCTACACAATTTATCATCACACAAAAGCTCTCAAAATCTGCTTCAGTCCTGGTTCTTTATCTAAACCTATGGCACCACTACAGGCATTGGTTTTAAGCCCAATATACATATGAGTCTCCAACCATTTGTAAAACAGCTCTTGGAATATTAGGTGAGTAAATAATGCTACTTCTATTATATTTGTCAGATAGTGGGTACATGAAGAATTTGGAAAAAAAGATAGCGAGCTATGGGAAACTTACTAGATAAGACTTTTGAACATAACAACACAAGAATTGTTATCTTCAAATAAAGGCCTCCTCCTCCCCTTCAGCCTTTCCTCTCCATCTCCAAAATTGGTGTCTTTACCAATTCTTTGCGTTACTTATTATAAAAATCAGCAGACAGTAAAGTTCCCATAGCCTAAGACCTCATCATCCAGGAAACCAGTCAGTCCAGAATTCTTAAAAAAATAGTTTCAAATCCCTGCCTATGAGATATCACATACTACTCTGGGACAAATAAGTAGAGACTGGTGGCAAATTTAATCAAAAAACAAGTCCCTATGGAGTCACTGGCTTCAAAGACTAAAATAACATAATGAACACCATCATGTAAAATAAACTCATATGACTTCCTAACAAGCAAATGGTGCCATACCACGACACCTACATGGAATTTTGAAAAAAATATGTCTCTATTCCCAATGCCTTCCTATGGGAAACTTACTAGATAAGACGTTTGAACATAACAACACAAGAATTGTTATCTTCCAATAAAGGCCTCCTCCTCCTCTTCAGCCTTGCCTCTCCATCTCCAAAATTGGTGTCTTTACCAATCTTTTGTGTCACTTATTGTAAATAGCAGCAAATACTAAAGTTCCTATAGCCTAGGACCTCATAATCTGGAAATCCAGTCAGTACAGAATTCTTAAAAAAATAGTTTCAAACCCCTGGCTATCGGGGCGTGGCCTAGCGCTGATGGTGGAAAGACGTGTTGAGTGAGAGCTACGACCACGAGAAAGAAATCTCACTTCATCCGTCCAAGGAAATCACCCCCGGTGTTCCAGATACAACATGACATCTCCCTACCACCATATAACACCATTGCTGGGCCCATAGGAGAAAGTCTTACAACTTACCGCATAAGATTGAAACGGCGGCCTACTCCACACGCGGCTGTGGTAGTGGATTTCTGCGGACGCCAGACACTCGGGTCTCTGCAGCCATCCCCTCCTCCCCGGCAGCTGGTCCCGTACAACCGGAGGTACACTAGATAAGGACATAGTCCCAGCCTAGCGACAGCACACAGAAACGGGCCGGCACGCGTTGCAGGACTTTTCCGGTGAGTGGGGGAAGGGGACTGTAACCGGCGGCCATCTTACAGAGCGGCTGATTTGATTTACCTTGCTCTATACTACAACACTGTCACAAGCTCTAATACAGTGCATTAGCCTTTATACCATAAATCTCTGTGAGAGATTAATCCTCTAAACTTCGCTATACAGATGCTGGCTTGAATACTTACCTGTTACTGAAACTGCCATAACATTTGCTTACTCAGACCTTATTACGCCATAATGGTTAAAACGTCAAAAGATAAAATCCGAGAAGCAGCGCCTACCCCTAAGTCCCATAAAACGCAAGCAGATCTTGATAAATTCTTAAGAAAAAAGTTAACAGCTTCACCAGCTAGTAAATCTAAGCAAGCACAGTTACTATCTGATGATAATCCTATGGAGGACGACTCCGATATGGATAGCACAGGCGGTAACTCTGATACTGGGGATGACTCTCGTGTGGTTCCAGCATCAAGAGGCTTTATAAAAAGGACACTATACCAAGCTCTTACGCCACTAGTAAAAGACCTTGCAGATATCAAATCTGATCTTCGTAGCATGGGCACCAGGGTTGAAACTGTGGAAGATACGCAAAATGCTCTACTGCATTATAATGCAAAAGTCAAATGTGTTCTCGACCATCAACAAGATTGTATTAACGAATCTCTACTACGTATTGAAGACCAGGAAAACCGAAGCCGCAGAAATAACATCAGGCTCAGGGGACTTCCAGAATCAATTCTACACGATAATTTACCTCAACTAGCTCTGGATATCTTTTCTGACCTGTTAAGCCCTGAGGCGGCCAAATCCATCATAATTGAACGTATTCACAGAGCACTACGGGCCAAACTTCGCCCCAATGACCCTCCAAGAGATATAGTGTGCGGTTTGCTAAGTTATACAGATACCGCTGCAATTTTGAAAGCTGCAAGAAATAAGAACACATTGACCTATGGAACCTCTACGATTCAAATATTCCAAGATATTGCTCCTTCAACTCTAGCAAAGAGGAGAGTGCTCAAACCATTATTAGATGCTCTGAGAGAGAAAAAAATGCAATTTAAGTGGCTCTTTCCGTTTGGCATTGCCATATCCAAAGATGGTCACCAAATTATCATTAGAAAACCTGCGGATTTGGCAGCTGCGTGGGAGAAACTGGACATCCCACCCATAGATATCCTGTCGTGGCTTCCGTCTACTATGATGGCCTTACCACCTTTGCCAAGTCCCTCATTTTGGAACCAAACCTCAAAAGCCTCTTCGCCCAAAACCAAGAAAGCCCAAACCCGTGCTAGACAACTGGACACCTGACTGTCTTCACAAAAGCCACCGAATGGATTCCTGACCGACCCGCTGCCCCGCTAAGTTTGTGGGAGAAGTGTGGTGAGTGACTCTCTTCCATACTATTTCACATTAAGTTTATGGTTCTCCTTCTCTGTTTCTCTTCTACATAATGTGATTTGAGTTTATACATGCATTAATATGTAACCTTTTACCATATGTTCTGGTATGTTCTTTCAGTGTAAGGTATACTTGTTGGTATATGACTAACGTGTATTCAGTTCCACAGGATTTCTATGTACCTCACGATTTTCTACTGTGGATAAGGACTAGCTATAATTTTACTATGTATTATTATTCTTGCAAATTGTTGCTGTCCTTAGGGGTGCTGACAACCCCTGTATTATTTTTCTTTTGTTTATATTCTTCTCCACTGATTCCTTCCCTCCCCTCCTTTCCTACCCCTTTTTTCCTATCAAAGTCAATAGGTGATTTCTACCATAAGACTATTGGTTATAGGTGCCGATCTGTTATTTCATTTACAAAGAACTCATGGCGGAACTAAAAATTACTTCATTTAATGTAAGAGGTCTGAACTATCCAAGGAAAAGAAGCCAAATTTTACACCAAATTCTTGTAGATAAAACAAAAATCGCCCTGTTACAAGAAACACATATTAGACATAACAAAATTCCAAATTTAAGGAAAAATGTTTTTTCGAATGTTTACCATAGCACCTACTCATCCTCGCGTAGAGGAGTAAGTATACTTTTCCATACAAGTGTACCTTTCAAATGGGTTGCTGAAATGGTTGACCCAGAAGGACGCTATTTATTTGTTAAGAGCATCATAGGTAATAAATACCCTTTACACGATTGCAAATTTATATGCACCTAACTCCCAACAAACCCAATGGATAGTTCAGACCTTACAACTGTTCAAACAATTTGCTGAGGGTGTTTTAGTAGTGGGAGGTGACCTTAATGTTCCCATAGACCCACTCTTGGATACCACAGGGAATCCTTCCACTTCATACCGATATACGACTAAATTACGTAAGACTTTAAATGCATTACACCTGTCAGATACTTGGAGACTACTACATCCCTCTGACCGGGACTACACCTATTTCTCTCATACGCACCATAGATACCACAGGTTGGACTATATCTTCATTTCTCAATCCCAAGTTCCTTTTATAATACGTACTGATATAGGAAATATTTTACTCTCAGATCACGCACCGATTCATACTACTCTGACATTAGCAGACATTCCTAAAGGCCAATGGTGTTGGAGGATCAATGATACTCTGTTGGCTGATCCCTCTCACCAATCTTCTATAAAGACACATATACAAAATTACTTTAACACCAATATTACAGCAGATGTCTCACCTGCTATCACTTGGGAAGCACACAAATCAGTTTTAAGGGGGGAGCTTATTTCATTATGTACATATATTAAAAAACAGAAGTCAGAGCTCTTAAATGCTCTCTTCTCACAAATCTCCTCGTTAGAAAACCTTCACAAGCGTACCCAAGCGGAAACCACTAAAGACAAATTATACTCTTTACGTAATAAAGTTAAAGATCTACTGAACATTAAATCAGCCAGACTGTTACAAATATCGAAGTTTAAATTTTATGCACATGGGGACAAAGGCAACAAGACGATGTCCGCTCTCCTTAAAACTTATCAAGATAAAGCATTCATTCACCGTATTGCACAAAAGCCAGGGAATTTTGTTACGGATACAACCTCCATTGCCACGGCATTCCAGAAATTTTATATGAACCTGTATAATCTTACAGATTCTACAGTAGCTGACACATCATCTACACCCACCAAACATGCTATACATTCATTTTTAGACTCCATTGACATTCCACGCATATCAGATGATAATGCCCAAGAACTGCTGGCACCTTTTTTCCCTGCAGAGCTGCTAAAAGTCCTTCATTCTATCCCGTCAGGTAAAAGCCCGGGCCCAGATGGTTACACCATAAACTACTATAAACAATTTAAAGAGTTATTAATAGCACCATTTACTTCTCTCTGTAACTCACTTCTCACTGGCTCGAAACTTCCCGGTCAAGCCCTAGAAGCACATATTACTCTTATCCCTAAAGAGGGTAAGGATGCCTCACAATGTGGAAGCTATAGACCAATATCGCTCCTTAAAGAGGCTCTGTCACCAGATTTTGCAACCCCTATCTGCTATTGCAGCAGATAGGCGCTGCAATGTAGATTACAGTAACGTTTTTATTTTTAAAAAACGAGCATTTTTGGCCAAGTTATGACCATTTTTGTAATTATGCAAATGAGGCTTGCAAAAGTCCAAGTGGGTGTGTTTAAAAGTAAAAGTCCAAGTGGGCGTGTATTATGTGCGTACATTGGGGCGTTTTTAATACTTTTACTAGCTGGGCGCTGTGAAGAGAAGTAACATCCTCTTCTCTTCAGAACGCCCAGCTTCTGACAGTGCAGATCTGTGACGTCACTCACAGGTCCTGCATCGTGACGGCCACATCGGCACCAGAGGCTACAGTTGATTCTGCAGCAGCATCAGCGTTTGCAGGTAAGATCGACTTACCTGCAAACGCTGATGCTGCTGCAGAATCAACTGTAGCCTCTGGTGCCGATGTGGCCGTCACGATGCAGGACCTGTGAGTGACGTCACAGATCTGCACTGTCACAAGCTGGGCGTTCTGAAGAGAAGAGGATGTTACTTCTCATCAGAGCGCCCAGCTAGTGAAAGTATTAAAAACGCCCCGATGTACGCACATAATACACACCCACTTGGACTTTTACTTTTAAACACACCCACTTGGACTTTTGCAAGCCTCATTTGCATAACTACAAAAATGGTCATAACTTGGCCAAAAATGCTCGTTTTTTAAAAATAAAAACGTTACTGTAATCTACATTGCAGCGCCTATCTGCTGCAATAGCAGATAGGGGTTGCAAAATCTGGTGACAGAGCCTCTTTAATACTGATATAAAATGGTGGGCTAAAGCTCTAGCAGCTCGTCTCAGTCCCATGTTATCTAGCATTATTGGACCTGAACAGACCGGAGTTGTCAAGGGAAGACAAGGATCAGATAAGTCCTCAAGGGTTTTAAGGTTGGTACAATACGCTTTAAAATCTCGAACACCCTTAGTCCTGCTCAGTACAGATGCAGAAAATGCGTTTGATAGGGTGGATTGGCCTTATATGATCGCTTCCCTGGAGAAATTTGGGATACCTCTTGCTTTTATACAAGCGATTCTTTCCCTATATAGTAACCCTAGTGCAAAGGTGAGAGTTAATGGGGTGCTGTCAAATTCCTTTACCATCACTAATGGTACAAGACAAGGATGTCCTCTATCGCCGACACTATTCGTGTTAGTCATGGAGACGCTGATCCAGAAAATTCGACAGGATCCTATTATTCATGGCTTGTCAATAGGCTCATTCACACACAAAACAGCAGCATTTGCAGATGACCTGCTGATACTCACTACTAACCCTGAGAGATCACTCCCACAGATCACAGATATCTTCTCAAAATTTGGAGAAATTTCTAATTTTAAAATAAACTTTAGTAAGTCAGAAGCCCTCAACATTTCGGTACCGCAAGATATTATTCTTTGCTTAAAAAAGAGTTCCCCCTACCTGTGGTCAGAAATGTCTATTAAATACTTAGGTATCCGCATTCCTAAAAACCCCTCTCTACTTTATAAACTTAATTATCTCAATTTGCTAGCTGACATTAAAACTTACTTACATTCCTTACACGTTCCCTTGATGTCATGGATGGGCAGGAGAAATCTTCTCAAAACATATATTGTCCCTAAACTCTTATATGTTCTTCAAACTGTACCTATCTGGCTTCCTAAGTCTTTCTTCCTATTAGTCAAGAAAACTTTCTTGGAATTTATTTGGAACAACAAACGTCCTAGGTTAGCATATAAATACATTATAGCAAACTCCCGCTTGGGAGGCTTTGGCCTCTCCGATTTAATGTCCTACTATAGGGCTAACCATTTACGTCGGTGGACCATCTTAGCACATCATGACTTGAAAAATATCTATGCTTCTATGGAACGCTCTCTAATGTCAATAGAAGAAAAACAGGCCTTCTGGGGTTTGCATCCTGCTACTGCAGGCAAATTTTACAATGAATCTTTACTCAAAGGCACCATATTAACTTGGCAAGAGGTGAATAAATCATCTGCGTTGTTATCCTCCCCATCCCCGCTAATGACACTAAATTTACTGCCATGCCTTCAATGTAACTCTAACTCCTCACCCTCGGCCCCTTGGGATATTCCACATACTCTAACTATATCAGATGCTCAAAAGCTTTCAGGAAATACTGAAATAATGGATCTAATTGTGAAAGCTAATGTTCCTCCAGGGAATTTTTTATTAACACATCATATTCTTAAAGAATGCCAAAAATTAGGGACACCTCATACAATACCTCACACTAATACCTGGCTAGAAGATTTGATGGCGGTGACTCCATACACTACACCGAAACTATCCCAATTATATCAACAGGTTCTGATGATGCGAATGGACTGCAAACCAAGATATATTGGGAGATGGGAGGAAGAATTGGGGATGCAGCTCACTGAACCAGAACTGCGTTTTGTACTAGCAAATTCACATGGTTTCTCTAGATGTACGAGAATTCAAGAGAACTCCTTTAAACTTACAACAAGGTGGTATAAAACACCGATAATACTTCATGCTATAAATAACTCAGTTTCAGATCAATGTTGGAGGTGTAAAAGGGACATCGGATCATTATCACATATCTG
The DNA here is from genome assembly GCF_050947455.1 of Rhinoderma darwinii. Classification (NCBI taxonomy): domain Eukaryota; kingdom Metazoa; phylum Chordata; class Amphibia; order Anura; family Rhinodermatidae; genus Rhinoderma; species Rhinoderma darwinii. Next base: position 36,033 of record NW_027464016.1, on the reverse strand, counting down.
GTGGCATTGCCCCCTTATTCAGCCATATTGGATTCATGTAGGGAAAGCCATAAATACTATATGCTCTCTCAATATCACATTGACTCCAGAATTTGTACTACTATGGAAACCTATAAGTGGCTTTATACCAAAAAAAAATAATCTACCAACGCACATGATAGCTGCAGCAAAACTACTGATTCCAATATTGTGGAAAGACACAGCTCCCCCTACTTTTACACAATGGTTAGATAAAGTATTTGAAATCCAGCGATTCGAAGAAATGGCACACTGTGAATCAAAGACAAGGGGCAAATATTTAGCTACCTGGTCCCCATGGCTAGATTTCCCTGACATCACTAGACTATGATGGTATCCCAAAAGGTAGAAATACAGAATCGACCAAGACCTAGCTACCTAGTGCAGAAGAAGAGTCATAACAAGGTACAAAATACAGATCACAATACCGTATAATGCTTTTACCAACAATTCATATACTCCAACAGAATTGCCTACTGACACACCCAAACTACCTACCCTCCCTTACTTTCCCCTCTCCCCCTTCGCATTTCTATATTTTTTGTTTTTCCCTTGTGTTATGTTATATTGTATTATTTTGTATTACCTGCTTATCCTTATGGATGATTAGCAAGGGCTCTGCGTAGCCAATGTTATAACAATTTGTTATATTCGCTTGTTCAAATTTATATAACAATAAAAACAGATTTGAAACAAACAAACAAACCCCTGGCTATCAGATGTCACATACTACTCTGGTACACAGAAGTAGAGACTGTTGACAAATTTACCAAAACCAAGTCCCTGTGGAGTCACTGGTTTCACAGACTAAAAAAACACAGTGAACACCATCACTGAAATCATATCAGATGACTTCCTAACCAGCAAATGGCGCCATACTATGACACCTACACAGAATTTTGAAAAAAGCAGACCTCTTTATTCCCAATAACTTTCAAGGTTATTGGTCTGTGGTATTTCTCCAAAACAAACATGATACCATCTCAGACCACACAATTTTACCTTGAGAGAGAGGAGCAATAACATAAGCATTACATCTCTCTTTATTGCCCTGACCAAATCCAGCTAAAGGGACCTACCCTAAGTTATTCCACTTCACATGAAGCACCAATATCCAAGGAGGGCCCAACAACTGAACCAAACAAACCACTTCTGACCAGACATCTCCATTGGAAATTAGATGAACATAATGGAAATGACACAGTGATATGATAGCAATCTCACCATATTACCAATGTAACTACTATGATTTGAGGTACATCTAACTTCAATGTAACAGAATAACATATAAAATATAGTAAAAGAATCTAGATAAAATCTCCATGATTATACACAGCCAATCAAAATCAAATGAGAGTACAACATTAACATGAAATGTGTGCAAGTATAAAACAAAATTGAAAACTATACCAAAAAATCCCAACTTTTTTACAGTAAACAGGAAAACACAGAATTAATTCACCCAGAAGTGTATACCCCTTTACAAGCCCTTTTTTTTACAAAATGTATTGATTCTATAGTACAACACATGATAGCTATGCATTGGAAAACGTACAAGGTCTGGATATCCTAAGTCTACACAATTTATCATCACACAAAAGCTCTCAAAATCTGCTTCAGTCCTGGTTCTTTATCTAAACCTATGGCACCACTACAGGCATTGGCTTTAACCCCAATATACATATGAGTCTCCAACCATTTGTAAAACAGCTCTTGGAATATTAGGTGAGTAAATAATGCTACTTCTATTATATTTGTCAGATAGTGGGTACATGAAGAATTTGGAAAAAAAGATAGCGAGCTATGGGAAACTTACTAGATAAGACTTTTGAACATAACAACACAAGAATTGTTATCTTCAAATAAAGGCCTCCTCCTCCCCTTCAGCCTTTCCTCTCCATCTCCAAAATTGGTGTCTTTAGCAATTCTTTGCGTTACTTATTATAAAAATCAGCAGACAGTAAAGTTCCCATAGCCTAAGACCTCATCATCCAGGAAACCTCTCAGTCCAGAATTCTTAAAAAAATTGTTTCAAATCCCTGCCTATGAGATATCACATACTACTCTGGGACAAATAAGTAGAGACTGGTGGCAAATTTAATCAAAAAACAAGTCCCTATGGAGTCACTGGCTTCAAAGACTAAAATAACATAATGAACACCATCATGTAAAATAAACTCATATGACTTCCTAACAAGCAAATGGTGCCATACCACGACACCTACATGGAATTTTGAAAAAAAAATATGTCTCTATTCCCAATACCTTCCTATGGAAAACTTACTAGATAAGACTTTTGAACATAACAACACAAGAATTGTTATCTTCAAATAAAGGCCTCCTCCTCCCCTTCAGCCTTGCCTCTCCATCTCAAAAATTGGTGTCTTTACCAATCTTTTGTGTCACTTATTGTAAATAGCAGCAAATACTAAAGTTCCTATAGCCTAGGACCTCATAATCCGGAAATCCAGTCAGTACAGAATTCTTAAAAAAATAGTTTCACACCCCTGGCTATCAGATATCACATACTACTCTGGTACACAGAAGTAGAGACTGGTGACAAATTTACCAAAACCAAGTCCCTGTGGAGTCACTGGTTTCAAAGACTAAAAAAACACAGTGAACACCATCACTAAAATCAAATCAGATGACTTCCTAACCAGCAAATGGCGCCATACTATGACACCTACACAGAATTTTGAAAAAAGCAGACCTCTTTATTCCCAATGCCTTTCAAGGTTATTGGTCTGTGGTATTTCTCCAAAACAAACCTGATACCATCTCAGACCACACAATTTTACCTTGAGAGAGAGGAGCAATAACATAAGCATTACATCTCTCTTTATTGCCCTGACCAAATCCAGCTAAAGGGACCTACCCTAAGTTATTCCACTTCACATGAAGCACCAATATCCAAGGAGGGCCCCGCAACTGAACCAAACAAACCACTTCTGACCAGACATCTCCATTGGAAATTAGATGAACATAATGGAAATGACACAGTGATATGATAGCAATGTCACCATATTACCAATGTAACTATAATGATTTGAGGTATATCTAACTTCAATGTAACAGAATAACATATAAAATATAGTAAAAGAATCTAGATAAAATCTCCATGATTATACACAGCCAATCAAAATCAAATGAGAGTACAACATTAACATGAAATGTGTGCAAGTATAAAACAAAATTGAAAACTATACCAAAAAATCCCAACTTTTTTACAGTAAACAGGAAAACACAGAATTAATTCACCCAGAAGTGTAGACCCCTTTACAAGCCCTTTTTTTTACAAAATGTATTGATTCTATAGTACAACACATGATAGCTACGCATTGGAAAACGTACAAGGTCTGGATATCCTAAGTCTACACAATTTATCATCACAAAAAAGCTCTCAAAATCTGCTTCAGTCCTGGTTCTTTATCTAAACCTATGGCACCACTACAGGCATTAGCTTTAAGCCCAATATACATATGAGTCTCCAACCATTTGTAAAACAGCGCTTGGAATATTAGGTGAGTAAATAATGCTACTTCTATTATATTTGTCAGATAGTGGGTACATGAAGAATTTGGAAAAAAAGATAGCGAGCTATGGGAAACTTACTAGATAAGACTTTTGAACATAACAACACAAGAATTGTTATCTTCAAATAAAGGCCTCCTCCTCCCCTTCAGCCTTTCCTCTCCATCTCCAAAATTGGTGTCTTTAACAATTCTTTGCATTACTTATTATAAAAATCAGCAGACAGTAAAGTTCCAATAGCCTAAGACCTCATCATCCAGGAAACCAGTCAGTCCAGAATTCTTAAAAAAATAGTTTCAAATCCCTGCCTATGAGATATCACATACTACTCTGGGACAAATAAGTAGAGACTGGTGCCAAATTTAATTAAAAAACAAGTCCCTATGGAGTCACTGGCTTCAAAGACTAAAATAACATAATGAACACCATCATGCAAAATAAACTCATATGACTTCCTAACAAGCAAATGGTGCCATGCCACGACACCTACATGGAATTTAAAAAAAAAATATGTCTCTATTCCCAATACCTTCCTATGGGAAACTTACTAGATAAGACGTTTGAACATAACAACACAAGAATTGTTATCTTCCAATAAAGGCCTCCTCCTCCCCTCAGCCTTGCCTCTCCATCTCCAAAATTGGTGTATTTACCAATCTTTTGTGTCACTTATTGTAAATAGCAGCAAATACTAAAGTTCCTATAGCCTAGGACCTCATAATCCGGAAATCCAGTCAGTACAGAATTCTTAAAAAAATAGTTTCAAACCCCTGGCTATCAGATATCACATACTACTCTGGTATACAGAAGTAGAGACTGGTGACAAATTTACCAAAACCAAGTCCCTGTGGAGTCACTGGTTTCAAAGACTAAAAAAACACAGTGAACACCATCACTAAAATCAAATCAGATGACTTCCTAACCAGCAAATGGTGCCATACTATGACACCTACACAGAATTTTGAAAAAAGCAGACCTCTTTATTCCCAATACCTTTCAAGGTTATTGGTCTGTGGTATTTCTACAAAACAAACCTGATACCATCTCAGACCACACAATTTTACCTTGAGAGAGAGGAGCAATAACATAAGCATTACATCTCTCTTTATTGCCCTGATCAAATCCAGCTAAAGGGACCTAACCTAAGTTATTCCACTTCACATGAAGCACCAATATCCAAGGAGGGCCCAGCAACTGAACCAAACAAACCACTTCTGACCAGACATCTCCATTGGAAATTAGATGAGCATAATGGAAATGACACAGTGATATGATAGCAATCTCACCATATTACCAATGTAACTATAATGATTTGAGGTACATCTATATTCAATGTAACAGAATAACATATAAAATATAGTAAAAGAATCTAGATAAAATCTCCATGATTATACACAGCCAATCAAAATCAAATGAGAGTACAACATTAACATGAAATGTGTGTAAGTATAAAACAAAATTGAAAACTATACCAAAAAATCCCAACTTTTTTACAGTAAACAGGAAAACACAGAATTAATTCACCCAGAAGTGTATACCCCTTTACAAGCACTTTTTTTTCCCAAAATGTATTGATTCTATAGTACAACACATGATAGCTACGCATTGGAAAACGTACAAGGTCTGCATATCCTAAGTCTACACAATTTATCATCACACAAAAGCTCTCAAACTCTGCTTCAGTCCTGGTTCTTTATCTAAACCTATGGCACCACTACAGGCATTGGCTTTAAGCCCAATATACATATGAGTCTCCAACCATTTGTAAAACAGCTCTTGGAATATTAGGTGAGTAAATAATGCTACTTCTATTATATTTGTCAGATAGTGGGTACATGAAGAATTTGGAAAAAAAGATAGCGAGCTATGGGAAACTTACTAGATAAGACTTTTGAACATAACAACACAAGAATTGTTATCTTCAAATAAAGGCCTCCTCCTCCCCTTCAGCCTTGCCTCTCCATCTCCAAAATTGGTGTCTTTACCAATCTTATGTGTCACTTATTGTAAATAGCAGGAAAATCTAAAGTTCCTATAGCCTAGGACCTCATAATCCGGAAATCCAGTCAGTACAGAATTCTTAAAAAAATAGTTTCAAACCCCTGGCTATCAGATATCACATACTACTCTGGTACACAGAAGTAGAGACTGGTGACAAATTTACCAAAACCAAGTCCCTGTGGAGTCACTGGTTTCAAAGACTAAAAAAACACAGTGAACACCATCACTAAAATCAAATCAGATGACTTCCTAACCAGCAAGTGGCGCCATACTATGACACCTACACAGAATTTTGAAAAAAGCAGACCTCTTTATTCCCAATACCTTTCAAGGTTATTGGTCTGTGGTTTTTCTCCAAAACAAACATGATACCATCTCAGACCACACAATTTTACCTTGAGAGAGAGGAGCAATAACATAAGCATTACCTCTCTCTTTATTGCCCTGACCAAATCCAGCTAAAGGGACCTACCCTAAGTTATTCCACTTCACATGAAGCACCAATGTCCAAGGAGGGCCCAGCAACTGAACCAAACAAACCACTTCTGACCAGACATCTCCATTGGAAATTAGATGAACATAATGGAAATGACACAGTGATATGATAGCAATCTCACCATATTACCAATGTAACTATAATGATTTGAGGTACATCTAACTTCAATGTAACAGAATAACATATAAAATATAGTAAAAGAATCTAGATAAAATCTCCATGATTATACACAGCCAATCAAAATCAAATGAGAGTACAACATTAACATGAAATGTGTGTAAGTATAAAACAAAATTGAAAACTATACCAAAAAATCCCAACTTTTTTACAGTAAACAGGAAAACACAGAATTAATTCACCCAGAAGTGTATACCCCTTTACAAGCACTTTTTTTTTACAAAATGTATTGATTCTATAGTACAACACATGATAGCTATGCATTGGAAAACGTACAAGGTCTGGATATCCAAAGTATACACAATTTATCATCACACAAAAGATCTCAAAATCTGCTTCAGTCCTGGTTCTTTATCTAAACCTATGGCACCACTACAGGCATTGGCTTTAAGCCCAATATACATATGAGTCTCCAACCATTTGTAAAACAGCTCTTGAAATATTAGGTGAGTAAATAATGCTACTTCTATTATATTTGTCAGATAGTGGGTACATGAAGAATTTGGAAAAAAAGATAGCGAGCTATGGGAAACTTACTAGATAAGACTTTTGAACATAACAACACAAGAATTGTTATCTTCAAATAAAGGCCTCCTCCTCCCCTTCAGCCTTTCCTCTCCATCTCCAAAATTGGTGTCTTTACCAATTATTTGCGTTACTTATTATAAAAATCAGCAGACAGTAAAGTTCCCATAGCCTAAGACCTCATCATCAAGAAAACCAGTCAGTCCAGAATTCTTAAAAAAATAGTTTCAAATCCCTGCCTATGAGATATCACATACTACTCTGGAACAAATAAGTAGAGACTGGTGGCAAATTTAATCAAAAAACAAGTCCCTATGGAGTCACTGGCTTCAAAGACTAAAATAACATAATGAACACCATCATGTAAAATAAACTCATATGACTTCCTAACAAGCAAATGGTGCCATACCACGACACCTACATGGAATTTTGAAAATAAAAAAAAGTGTCTCTATTCCCAATACCTTCCTATGGGAAACTTACTAGATAAGGCTTTTGAACATAACAAAACAAGAATTGTTATCTTCAAATAAAGGCCTCCTCCTCCCCTTCAGCCTTGCCTCTCCATCTCCAAAATTGGTGTCTTTACCAATCTTACGTGTCACTTATTGTAAATAGCAGCAAATACTAAAGTTCCTATAGCCTAGGACCTCATAATCCGGAAATCCAGTCAGTACAGAATTCTTAAAAAAATAGTTTCAAACCCCTGGCTATCAGATATCACATACTACTCTGGTACACAGAAGTAGAGACTGGTGACAAATTTACCAAAACCAAGTCCCTGTGGAGTCACTGGTTTCAAAGACTAAAAAAACATAGTGAACACCATCACTAAAGTCAAATCAGATGACTTCCTAACCAGCAAATGGCGCCATACTATGACACCTACACAGAATTTTGAAAAAAGCAGGCCTCTTTATTCCCAACACTTTTCAAGGTTATTGGTCTGTGGTATTTCTCCAAAACAAACATGATACCATCTGAGACCACACAATTTTACCTTGAGAGAGAGAGGAGCAATAACATAAGCATTACATCTCTCTTTATTGCCCTGACCAAATCCAGCTAAAGGGACCTACCCTAAGTTATTCCACTTCACATGAAGCACCAATATCCAAGGAGGGCCCAGCAACTGAACCAAACAAACCACTTCTGACCAGACATCTCCATTGGAAATTAGATGAACATAATGGAAATGACACAGTGATATGATAGCAATCTCACCATATTACCAATGTAACTATAATGATTTGAGGTACATCTAACTTCAATGTAACAGAATAACATATAAAATATAGTAAAAGAATCTAGATAAAATCTCCATGATTATACACAGCCAATCAAAATCAAATGAGAGTACAACATTAACATGAAATGTGTGTAAGTATGAAACAAAATTGAAAACTATACCAAAAAATCCCAACTTTTTTACAATAAACAGGAAAACACAGAATTAATTCACCCAGAAGTGTATACCCCTTTACTAGTACTTTTTTTTTACAAAATGTATTAATTCTATAGTACAACACATGATAGCTACGCATTGGAAAACGTACAAGGTCTGGATATCCTAAGTCTACACAATTTATCATCACACAAAAGCTCTCAAAATCTGCTTCAGTCCTGGTTCTTTATCTTAACCTATGGCACCACTACAGGCATTGGCTTTAAGCCCAATATACATATGAGACTCCAACCATTTGTAAAACAGCTCTTTGAATATTAGGTGAGTAAATAATGCTACTTCTATTATATTTGTCAGATAGTGGGTACAAGAAGAATTTGGAAAAAAAGATAGCGAGCTATGGGAAACTTACTAGATAAGACTTTTGAACATAACAACACAAGAATTGTTATCTTCAAATAAAGGCCTCCTCCTCCCCTTCAGCCTTTCCTCTCCATCTCCAAAATTGGTGTCTTTACCAATTATTTGCGTTACTTATTATAAAAATCAGCAGACAGTAAAGTTCCCATAGCCTAAGACCTCATCATCAAGGAAACCAGTCAGTCCAGAATTCTTAAAAAAATTGTTTCAAATCCCTGCCTATGAGATATCACATACTACTCTGGAACAAATAAGTAGAGACTGGTGGCAAATTTAATCAAAAAACAAGTCCCTATGGAGTCACTGGCTTCAAAGACTAAAATAACATAATGAACACCATCATGTAAAATAAACTCATATGACTTCCTAACAAGCAAATGGTGCCATACCACGACACCTACATGGAATTTTGAAAATAAAAAAAGTGTCTCTATTCCAAATACCTTCCTATGGGAAACTTACTAGATAAGACTTTTGAACATAACAACACAAGAATTGTTATCTTCAAATAAAGGCCTCCTCCTCCCCTTCAGCCTTGCCTCTCCATCTCCAAAATTGGTGTCTTTACCAATTTTATGTTTCACTTATTTTAGATAGCAGCAAATACTAAAGTTCCTATAGCCTAGGACCTCACAATGCGGAAATCCAGTCAGTACAGAATTCTTAAAAAAATAGTTTCAAACCCCTGGCTATCAGATATCACATACTACTCTGGTACACAGAAGTAGAGACTGGTGACAAATTTACCAAAACCAAGTCCCTGTGGAGTCACTGGTTTCAAAGACTAAAAAAACATAGTGAACACCATCACTAAAATCAAATCAGATGACTTCCTAACCAGCAAATGGCGCCATACTATGACACCTACACAGAATTTTGAAAAAAGCAGGCCTCTTTATTCCCAATACTTTTCAAGGTTATTGGTCTGTGGTATTTCTCCAAAACAAACATGATACCATCTGAGACCACACAATTTTACCTTGAGAGAGAGAGGAGCAATAACATAAGCATTACATCTCTCTTTATTGCCCTGACCAAATCCAGCTAAAGGGACCTACCCTAAGTTATTCCACTTCACATGAAGCACCAATATCCAAGGAGGGCCCAGCAACTGAACCAAACAAACCACTTCTGACCAGACATCTCCATTGGAAATTAGATGAACATAATGGAAATGACACAGTGATATGATAGCAATCTCATCATATTACCAATGTAACTATAATAATTTGAGGTACATCTAACTTCAATGTAACAGAATAACATATAAAATATAGTAAAATAATCTAGATAAAATCTCCATGATTATACACAGCCAATCAAAATCAAATCAGAGTACAACATTAACATGAAATGTGTGCAAGTATAAAACAAAATTGAAAACTATACCAAAAAATGTCCAACTTTTTTACAATAAACAGGAAAACACAGAATTAATTCACCCAGAAGTGTATACCCCTTTACTAGTACTTTTTTTTTACAAAATTTATTGATTCTATAGTACAACACATGATAGCTACGCATTGGAAAACGTACAAGGTCTGGATATCCTAAGTCTACACAATTTATCATCACACAAAAGCTCTCAAAATCTGCTTCAGTCCTGGTTCTTTATCTAAACCTATGGCACCACTACAGGCATTGGCTTTAAGCCCAATATACATATGAGTATCAAACCATTTGTAAAACAGCTCTTTGAATATTAGGTGAGTAAATAATGCTACTTCTATTATATTTGTCAGATAGTGGGTACAAGAAGAATTTGGAAAAAAAGATAGCGAGCTATGGGAAACTTACTAGATAAGACTTTTGAACATAACAACACAAGAATTGTTATCTTCAAATAAAGGCCTCCTCCTCCCCTTCAGCCTTTCCTCTCCATCTCCAAAATTGGTGTCTTTACCAATTCTTTGCGTTACTTATTATAAAAATCAGCAGACAGTAAAGTTCCCATAGCCTAAGACCTCATCATCAAGGAAACCAGTCAGTCCAGAATTCTTAAAAAAATAGTTTCAAATCCCTGCCTATGAGATATCACATACTACTCTGGGACAAATAAGTAGAGACTGGTGGCAAATTTAATCAAAAAACACGTCCCTATGGAGTCACTGGCTTCAAAGACTAAAATAACATAATGAACACCATCATGTAAAATAAACTCATATGACTTCCTAACAAGCAAATGGTGCCATACCAAGACACCTACATGGAATTTTGAAAAACAAATATGTCTCTATTCCCAATACCTTCCTATGGGAAACTTACTAGATAAGACTTTTGAACATAACAACACAAGAATTGTTATCTTCAAATAAAGGCCTCCTCCTCCCCTTCAGCCTTGCCTCTCCATCTCCAAAATTGGTGTCTTTACCAATCTTATGTGTCACTTATTGTAAATAGCAGCAAATACTAAAGTTCCTATAGCCTAGGACCTCATAATCCGGAAATCCAGTCAGTACAGAATTCTTAAAAGAATAGTTTCAAACCCCTGGCTATCAGATATCACATACTACTCTGGTACACAGAAGTAGAGACTGGTGACAAATTTACCAAAACCAAGTCCCTGTGGAGTCACTGGTTTCAAAGACTAAAAAAACACAGTGAACACCATCGCTAAAATCAAATCAGATGACTTCCTAACCAGCAAATGGCGCCATACTATGACACCTACACAGAATTTTGAAAAAAGCAGACCTCTTTATGCCCAATACCTTTCAAGGTTATTGGTCTGTGGTATTTCTCCAAAACAAACATGATACCATCTCAGACCACACAATTTTACCTTGAGAGAGAGGAGCAATAACATAAGCATTACATCTCTCTTTATTGCCCTGACCAAATCCAGCTAAAGGGACCTACCCTAAGTTATTCCACTTCACATGAAGCACCAATATCCAAGGAGGGCCCAGCAACTGAACCAAACAAACCACTTCTGACCAGACATCTCCATTGGAAATTAGATGAACATAATGGAAATGACACAGTGATATGATAGCAATCTCACCATATTACCAATGTAACTATAATGATTTGAGGTACATCTAACTTCAATGTAACAGAATAACATATAAAATATAGTAAAAGAATCTAGATAAAATCTTCATGATTATACACAGCCAATCAAAATCAAATGAGAGTACAACATTTACATGAAATGTGTGTAAGTATAAAACAAAATTGAAAACTATACCAAAAAATCCCAACTTTTTTACAGTAAACAGGAAAACACAGAATTAATTCACCCAGAAGTGTATACCCCTTTACAAGCACTTTTTTTTACAAAATGTATTGATTCTATAGTACAACACATGATAGCTACGCATTGGAAAACGTACAAGGTCTGGATATCCTAAGTCTACACAATTTATCATCACACAAAAGCTCTCAAAATCTGCTTCAGTCCTGGTTGTTTATCTAAACATATGGCACCACTACAGGCATTGGCTTTAAGCCCAATATACATATGAGTCTCCAACCAATGGTAAAACAGCTCTTGGAATATTAGGTGAGTAAATAATGCTACTTCTATTATATTTGTCAGATAGTGGGTACATGAAGAATTTGGAAAAAAAGATAGCGACCTATGGGAAACTTACTAGATAAGACTTTTGAACATAACAACACAAGAATTGTTATCTTCAAATAAAGGCCTCCTCCTCCCCTTCAGCCTTTCCTCTCAATCTCCAAAATTGGTGTCTTTACCAATTCTTTGCGTTACTTATTATAAAAATCAGCAGACAGTAAAGTTCCCATAGCCTAAGACCTCATCATCCAGGAAACCAGTCAGTCCAGAATTCTTAAAAAAATAGTTTCAAATCCCTGCCTATGAGATATCACATACTACTCTGGGACAAATAAGTAGAGACTGGTGGCAAATGTAATAAAAAAACAAGTCCCTATGGAGTCACTGGCTTCAAAGACTAAAATAACATAATGAACACCATTATGTAAAATAAACTCATATGACTTCCTAACAAGCAAATGGTGCCATACCATGACACCTACATGGAATTTTGAGAAAAAAATATGTCTCTATTCCCAATACCTTCCTATGGGAAACTTACTAGATAAGACATTTGAACATAACAACACAAGAATTGTTATCTTCAAATAAAGGCCTCCTCCTCCCCTTCAGCCTTGCCTCTCCATCTCCAAAATTGGTGTCTTTACCAATCTTATGTGTCACTTATTGTAAATAGCAGCAAATACTAAAGTTCCTATAGCCTAGGACCTCATAATCCGGAAATCCAGTCAGTACAGAATTCTTAAAAAAATAGTTTCAAACCCCTGGCTATCAGATATCAGATACTACTCTGGTACACAGAAGTAGAGACTGGTGACAAATTGACCAAAACCAAGTCCCTGTGGAGTCACTGGTTTCAAAGACTAAAAAAACACAGTGAACACCATCACTAAAATCAAATCAGATGACTTCCTAAACAGCAAATGGCGCCATACTATGACACCTACACAGAATTTTGAAAAAAGCAGAAATCTTTATTCCCAATACCTTTCAAGGTTATTGGTCTGTGGTATTTCTCCAAAACAAACCTGATACCATCTCAGACCACACAATTTTACCTTGAGAGAGAGGAGCAATAACATAAGCATTACATCTCTCTTTATTGCCCTGATCAAATCCAGCTAAAGGGACCTACCCTAAGTTATTCCACTTCACATGAAGCACCAATATCCAAGGAGGGCCCAGCAACTGAACCAAACAAACCACTTCTGACCAGACATCTCCATTGGAAATTAGATGAACATAATGGAAATGACACAGTGATATGATAGCAATCTCACCATACTACCAATGTAACTATAATGATTTGAGGTACATCTAACTTCAATGTAACAGAATAACATATAAAATATAGTAAAATAATCTAGATAAAATCTCCATGATTATACACAGCCAATCAAAATCAAATGAGAGTACAACATTAACATGAAAAGTGTGTAAGCATAAAACAAAATTGAAAACTATACCAAAAAATTTCCAACTTTTTTACAATAAACAGGAAAACACAGAATTAATTCACCCAGAAGTGTATACCCCTTTACAAGCACTTTTTTTTTACAAAATGTATTGATTCTATAGTACAACACATGATAGCTACGCATTGGAAAACGTACAAGGCCTGGATATCCAAAGTCTACACAATTTATCATCACACAAAAGCTCTCAAAATGTGCTTCAGTCCTGGTTCTTTATCTAAACCTATGGCACCACTACAGGCATTGGCTTTAAGCCCAATATACATATGAGTCTCCAACCATTTGTAAAACAGCTCTTGGAATATTAGGTGAGTAAATAATGCTACTTCTATTATATTTGTCAGATAGTGGGTACATGAAGAATTTGGAAAAAAAGATAGCGAGCTATGGGAAACTTACTAGATAAGACTTTTGAACATAACAACACAAGAATTGTTATCTTCAAATAAAGGCCTCCTCCTCCCCTTCAGCCTTTCCTCTCCATCTCCAAAATTGGTGTCTTTACCAATTCTTTGCGTTACTTATTATAAAAATCAGCAGACAGTAAAGTTCCCATAGCCTAAGACCTCATCATCCAGGAAACCAGTCAGTCCAGAATTCTTAAAAAAATAGTTTCAAATCCCTGCCTATGAGATATCACATACTACTCTGGGACAAATAAGTAGATACTGGTGGCAAATTTAATAAAAAAACAAGTCCCTATGGAGTCACTGGCTTCAAAGACTAAAATAACATAATGAACACCATCATGTAAAATAAACTCATATGACTTCCTAACAAGCAAATGGTGCCATACCATGACACCTACATGGAATTTTGAAAAAAAAAATATGTCTCCATTCCCAATACCTTCCTATGGGAAACTTACTAGATAAGACTTTTGAACATAACAACACAAGAATTGTTATGTTCAAATAAAGGCCTCCTCCTCCCCTTCAGCCTTTCCTCTCCATCTCCAAAATTGGTGTCTTTACCAATCTTTTGTGTCACTTATTGTAAATAGCAGCAAATACTAAAGTTCCTATAGCCTAGGACCTCATAATGCGGAAATCCAGTCAGTACAGAATTCTTAAAAAAATAGTTTCAAACCCCTGGCTATCAGATATCACATACTACTCTGGTACACAGAAGTAGAGACTGGTGACAAATTTACCAAAACCAAGTCCCTGTGGAGTCACTGGTTTCAAAGACTAAAAAAACACAGTGAACACCATCACTAAAATCAAATCAGGTGACTTCCTAACCAGCAAATGGCGCCATACTATGACACCTACACAGAATTTTGAAAAAAGCAGACCTTTTTATTCCCAATACCTTTAAGGTTATTGGTCTGTGGTATTTCTACAAAACAAACCTGATACCATCTCAGACCACACAATTTTACCTTGAGAGAGAGGAGCAATAACATAAGCATTACATCTCTCTTTATTGCCCTGATCAAATCCAGCTAAAGGGACCTACCCTAAGTTATTCCACTTCACATGAAGCACCAATATCCAAGGAGGGCCCAGCAACTGAACCAAACAAACCACTTCTGACCAGACATCTGCATTGGAAATTAGATGAACATAATGGAAATGACACAGTGATATGATAGCAATCTCACCATATTACCAATGTAACTATAATGATTTGAGGTACATCTAACTTCAATGTAACAGAATAACATATAAAATATAGTAAAAGAATCTAGATAAAATCTCCATGATTATACACAGCCAATCAAAATCAAATGAGAGTACAACATTATCATGAAATGTGTGCAAGTATAAAACAAAATTGAAAACGATACCAAAAAATCCCAACTTTTTTACAGTAAACAGGAAAACACAGAATTAATTCACCCAGAAGTGTATACCCCTTTACAAGCACTTTTTTTTTTTTACAAAATGTATTGATTCTATAGTACAACACATGATAGCTACGCATTGGAAAACGTACAAGGTCTGGATATCCTAAGTCTACACAATTTATCATCACACAAAAGCTCTCAAAATCTGCTTCAGTCCTGGTTCTTTATCTAAACCTATGGCACCACTACAGGCATTGGCTTTAAGCCCAATATACATATGAGTCTCCAACCATTTGTAAAACAGCTCTTGGTATATTAGGTGAGTAAATAATGCTACTTCTATTATATTTGTCAGATAGTGGGTACATGAAGAATTTGGAAAAAAAGATAGCGAGCTATGGGAAACTTACTAGATAAGACTTTTGAACATAACAACACAAGAATTGTTATCTTCAAATAAAGGCCTCCTCCTCCCCTTCAGCCTTTCCTCTCCATCTCCAAAATTGGTGTCTTTACCAATTCTTTGCGTTAGTTATTATAAAAATCAGCAGACAGTAAAGTTCCCATAGCCTAAGACCTCATCATCCAGGAAACCAGTCAGTCCAGAATTCTTAAAAAAATTGTTTCAAATCCCTGCCTATGAGATATCACATACTACTCTGGGACAAATTAGTAGAGACTGGTGGCAAATTTAATCAAAAATCAAGTCCCTATGGAGTCACTGGCTTCAAAAACTAAAATAACATAATGAACACCATCATGTAAAATAAACTCATATGACTTCCTAACAAGCAAATGGTGCCATACCATGACACCTACATGGAATTTTGAAAAAAAAATATGTCTCCATTCCCAATACCTTCCTATGGGAAACTTACTAGATAAGACTTTTGAACATAACAACACAAGAATTGTTGTGTTCAAATAAAGGCCTCCTCCTCCCCTTCAGCCTTTCCTCTCCATCTCCAAAATTGGTGTCTTTACCAATCTTTTGTGTCACTTATTGTAAATAGCAGCAAATACTAAAGTTCCTATAGCCTAGGACCTCCTAATCCGGAAATCCAGTCAGTACAGAATTCTTAAAAAAATAGTTTCAAACACCTGGCTATCAGAAATCACATACTACTCTGGTACACAGAAGTAGAGACTGGCGACAAATTTACCAAAACCAAGTCCCTGTGGAGTCACTGGTTTCAAAGACTAAAAAAACACAGTGAACACCATCACTAAAATCAAATCAGATGACTTCCTAACCAGCAAATGGCGCCATACTATGACACCTACACAGAATTTTGAAAAAAGCAGACCTCTTTATTCCCAATACCTTTCAAGGTTATTGGTCTGTGGTATTTCTCCAAAACAAACATGATACCATCTCAGACCACACAATTTTACCTTGAGAGAGAGGAACAATAACATAAGCATTACATCTCCTCTTTACTGCCCTGACCAAATCCAGCTAAAGGGACCTACCCTAAGTTATTCCACTTCACATGAAGCACCAATATCCAAGGAGGGCCCAGCAACTGAACCAAACAAACCACTTCTGACCAGACATCTCCATTGGAAATTAGATGAACATAATGGAAATGACACAGTGATATGATAGCAATCTCATCATATTACCAATGTAACTATAATGATTTGAGGTACATCTAACTTCAATGTAACAGAATAACATATAAAATATAGTAAAATAATCTAGATAAAATCTCCATGATTATACACAGCCGATCAAAATCAAATGAGAGTACAACATTAACATGAAATGTGTGCAAGTATAAAACAAAATTGAAAACTATACCAAAAAATCCCAACTTTTTTACAGTAAACAGGAAAACACAGAATTAATTCACCCAGAAGTGTATACCCCTTTACAAGCACTTTTTTTTACAAAATGTATTGATTCTATAGTACAACACATGATAGCTACGCATTGGAAAACGTACAAGGTCTGGATATCCTAAGTCTACACAATTTATCATCACACAAAAGCTCTCAAAATCTGCTTCAGTCCTGGTTCTTTATCTAAACCTATGGCACCACTACAGGCATTGGCTTTAAGCCCAATATACATATGAGTCTCCAACCATTTGTAAAACAGCTCTTGGAATATTAGGTGAGTAAATAATGCTACTTCTATTATATTTGTCAGATAGTGGGTACATGAAGAATTTGGAAAAAAAGATAGCGAGCTATGGGAAACTTACTAGATAAGACTTTTGAACATAATAACACAAGAATTGTTATCTTGAAATAAAGGCCTCCTCCTCCCCTTCAGCCTTTCCTCTCCATCTCCAAAATTGGTGTCTTTAACAATTCTTTGCCTTACTTATTATAAAAATCAGCAGACAGTAAAGTTCCCATAGCCTAAGACCTCATTATCCAGGAAACCAGTCAGTCCAGAATTCTTAAAAAAATAGTTTCAAATCCCTGCCTATGAGATATCACATACTACTCTGGGACAAATAAGTAGAGACTGGTGGCAAATTTAATCAAAAATCAAGTCCCTATGGAGTCACTGGCTTCAAAAACTAAAATAACATAATGAACACCATCATGTAAAATAAACTCATATGACTTCCTAACAAGCAAATGGTGCCATACCATGACACCTACATGGAATTTTGAAAAATAAATATGTCTCCATTCCCAATACCTTCCTATGGGAAACTTACTAGATAAGACTTTTGAACATAACAACAAAAGAATTGTTGTGTTCAAATAAAGGCCTCCTCCTCCCCTTCAGCCTTTCCTCTCCATCTCCAAAATTGGTGTCTTTACCAATCTTTTGTGTCACTTATTGTAAATAGCAGCAAATACTAAAGTTCCTATAGCCTAGGACCTCATAATCCGGAAATCCAGTCAGTACAGAATTCTTAAAAAAATAGTTTTAAACCCCTGGCTATCAGAAATCACATACTACTCTGGTACACAGAAGTAGAGACTGGCGACAAATTTACCAAAACCAAGTCCCTGTGGAGTCACTGGTTTCAAAGACTAAAAAAACACAGTGAACACCATCACTAAAATCAAATCAGATGACTTCCTAACCAGCAAATGGCGCCATACTATGACACCTACACAGAATTTTGAAAAAAGCAGACCTCTTTATTCCCAATACCTTTCAAGGTTATTTGTCTGTGGTATTTCTCCAAAACAAACATGATACCATCTCAGACCACACAATTTTACCTTGAGAGAGAGGAGCAATAACATAAGCATTACATCTCCTCTTTACTGCCCTGACCAAATCCATCTAAAGGGACCTACCCTAAGTTATTCCACTTCACATGAAGCACCAATATCCAAGGAGGGCCCAGCAACTGAACCAAACAAACCACTTCTGACCAGACATCTCCATTGGAAATTAGATGAACATAATGGAAATGACACAGTGATATGATAGCAATCTCACCATATTACCAATGTAACTATAATGATTTGAGGTACATCTAACTTCAATGTAACAGAATAACATATAAAATATAGTAAAATAATCTAGATAAAATCTCCATGATTATACACAGCCGATCAAAATCAAATGAGAGTACAACATTAACATGAAATGTGTGCAAGTATAAAACAAAATTGAAAACTATACCAAAAAATCCCAACTTTTTTACAGTAAACAGGAAAACACAGAATTAATTCACCCAGAAGTGTATACCCCTTTACAAGCACTTTTTTTACAAAATGTATTGATTCTATAGTACAACACATGATAGCTATGCATTGGAAAACGTACATGGTCTGGATATCCTAAGTCTACACAATTTATCATCACACAAAAGCTCTCAAAATCTGCTTCAGTCCTGGTTCTTTATCTAAACCTATGGCACCACTACAGGCATTGGCTTTAAGCCCAATATACATATGAGTCTCCAACCAATTGTAAAACAGCTCTTGGAATATTAGGTGAGTAAATAATGCTACTTCTATTATATTTGTCAGATAGTGGGTACATGAAGAATTTGGAAAAAAAGATAGCGAGCTATGGGAAACTTACTAGATAAGACTTTTGAACATAACAACACAAGAATTGTTATCTTCAAATAAAGGCCTCCTCCTCCCCTTCAGCCTTTCCTCTCCATCTCCAAAATTGGTGTCTTTACCAATTCTTTGCGTTACTTATTATAAAAATCAGCAGACAGTAAAGTTCCCATAGCCTAAGACCTCATCATCCAGGAAACCAGTCAGTCCAGAATTCTTAAAAAAATAGTTTCAAATCCCTGCCTATGAGATATCACATACTACTCTGGGACAAATAAGTAGAGACTGGTGGCAAATTTAATCAAAAAACAAGTCCCTATGGAGTCACTGGCTTCAAAGACTAAAATAACATACTGAACACCATCATGTAAAATAAACTCATATGACTTCCTAACAAGCAAATGGTGCCATACCACGACACCTACATGGAATTTTGAAAAAAAAATTATGTCTCTATTTCCAATACCTTCCTATGGGAAACTTACTAGATAAGACTTTTGAACATAACAACACAAGAATTGTTATCTTCAAATAAAGGCCTCCTCTTCCCCTTCAGCCTTGCCTCTCCATCTCCAAAATTGGTGTCTTTACCAATCTTATGTGTCACTTATTGTAAATAGCAGCAAATACTAAAGTTCCTATAGCCTAGGACCTCATAATCCGGAAATCCAGTCAGTACAGAATTCATAAAAAAATAGTTTCAAACCCCTGGCTATCAGATATCACATACTACTCTGGTACATAGAAGTAGAGACTGGTGACAAATTTACCAAAATCAAGTCCCTGTGGAGTCACTGGTTTCAAAGACTAAAAAAACACAGTGAACACCATCACTAAAATCAAATCAGATGACTTCCTAACCAGCAAATGGCGCCATACTATGACACCTACACAGAATTTTGAAAAAAGCAGACCTCTTTATTCCCAATACCTTTCAAGGTTATTGGTCTGTGGTATTTCTCCAAA
This sequence comes from Rhinoderma darwinii, assembly GCF_050947455.1. Classification (NCBI taxonomy): domain Eukaryota; kingdom Metazoa; phylum Chordata; class Amphibia; order Anura; family Rhinodermatidae; genus Rhinoderma; species Rhinoderma darwinii. The sequence continues at coordinate 15,708 of NW_027464016.1, read as the reverse complement.
ACAAACCTGATACCATCTCAGACCACACAATTTTACCTTGAAAGAGAGGAGCAATAACATAAGCATTACATCTCTCTTTATTTCCCTCATCAAATCCAGCTAAAGGGACCTACCCAAAGTTATTCCACTTCACATGAAGCACCAATATCCAAGGAGGGCCCAGCAACTGAACCAAACAAACCACTTCTGACCAGACATCTCCATTGGAAATTAGATGAACATAATGGAAATGACACAGTGATATGATAGCAATCTCACCATATTACCAATGTAACTATAATGATTTGAGGTACATCTAACTTCAATGTAACAGAATAACATATAAAATATAGTAAAATAATCTAGATAAAATCTCCATGATTATACACAGCCAATCAAAATCAAATGAGAGTACAACATTAACATGAAATGTGTGCAAGTATAAAACAAAATTGAAAACTATACCAAAAAATCCCAACTTTTTTACAATAAACAGGAAAACACAGAATTAATTCACCCAGAAGTGTATACCCCTTTACAAGCACTTTTTTTTCCCAAAATGTATTGATTCTATAGTACAAAACATGATAGCTACGCATTGGAAAACGTACAAGGTCTGGATATCCTAAGTCTACACAATTTATCATCACACAAAAGCTCTCAAAATCTGCTTCAGTCCTGGTTCTTTATCTAAACCTATGGCACCACTACAGGCATTGGCTTTAAGCCCAATATACATATGAGTCTCCAACCATTTGTAAAACAGCTCTTGGTATATTAGGTGAGTAAATAATGCTACTTCTATTATATTTGTCAGATAGTGGGTACATGAAGAATTTGGAAAAAAAGATAGCGAGCTATGGGAAACTTACTAGATAAGACTTTTGAACATAACAACACAAGAATTGTTATCTTCAAATAAAGGCCTCCTCCTCCCCTTCAGCCTTTCCTCTCCATCTCCAAAATTGGTGTCTTTACCAATTCTTTGCGTTAGTTATTATAAAAATCAGCAGACAGTAAAGTTCCCATAGCCTAAGACCTCATCATCCAGGAAACCAGTCAGTCCAGAATTCTTAAAAAAATTGTTTCAAATCCCTGCCTATGAGATATCACATACTACTCTGGGACAAATTAGTAGAGACTGGTGGCAAATTTAATCAAAAATCAAGTCCCTATGGAGTCACTGGCTTCAAAAACTAAAATAACATAATGAACACCATCATGTAAAATAAACTCATATGACTTCCTAACAAGCAAATGGTGCCATACCATGACACCTACATGGAATTTTGAAAAAAAAATATGTCTCCATTCCCAATACCTTCCTATGGGAAACTTACTAGATAAGACTTTTGAACATAACAACACAAGAATTGTTGTGTTCAAATAAAGGCCTCCTCCTCCCCTTCAGCCTTTCCTCTCCATCTCCAAAATTGGTGTCTTTACCAATCTTTTGTGTCACTTATTGTAAATAGCAGCAAATACTAAAGTTCCTATAGCCTAGGACCTCCTAATCCGGAAATCCAGTCAGTACAGAATTCTTAAAAAAATAGTTTCAAACACCTGGCTATCAGAAATCACATACTACTCTGGTACACAGAAGTAGAGACTGGCGACAAATTTACCAAAACCAAGTCCCTGTGGAGTCACTGGTTTCAAAGACTAAAAAAACACAGTGAACACCATCACTAAAATCAAATCAGATGACTTCCTAACCAGCAAATGGCGCCATACTATGACACCTACACAGAATTTTGAAAAAAGCAGACCTCTTTATTCCCAATACCTTTCAAGGTTATTGGTCTGTGGTATTTCTCCAAAACAAACATGATACCATCTCAGACCACACAATTTTACCTTGAGAGAGAGGAACAATAACATAAGCATTACATCTCCTCTTTACTGCCCTGACCAAATCCAGCTAAAGGGACCTACCCTAAGTTATTCCACTTCACATGAAGCACCAATATCCAAGGAGGGCCCAGCAACTGAACCAAACAAACCACTTCTGACCAGACATCTCCATTGGAAATTAGATGAACATAATGGAAATGACACAGTGATATGATAGCAATCTCATCATATTACCAATGTAACTATAATGATTTGAGGTACATCTAACTTCAATGTAACAGAATAACATATAAAATATAGTAAAATAATCTAGATAAAATCTCCATGATTATACACAGCCGATCAAAATCAAATGAGAGTACAACATTAACATGAAATGTGTGCAAGTATAAAACAAAATTGAAAACTATACCAAAAAATCCCAACTTTTTTACAGTAAACAGGAAAACACAGAATTAATTCACCCAGAAGTGTATACCCCTTTACAAGCACTTTTTTTTACAAAATGTATTGATTCTATAGTACAACACATGATAGCTACGCATTGGAAAACGTACAAGGTCTGGATATCCTAAGTCTACACAATTTATCATCACACAAAAGCTCTCAAAATCTGCTTCAGTCCTGGTTCTTTATCTAAACCTATGGCACCACTACAGGCATTGGCTTTAAGCCCAATATACATATGAGTCTCCAACCATTTGTAAAACAGCTCTTGGAATATTAGGTGAGTAAATAATGCTACTTCTATTATATTTGTCAGATAGTGGGTACATGAAGAATTTGGAAAAAAAGATAGCGAGCTATGGGAAACTTACTAGATAAGACTTTTGAACATAACAACACAAGAATTGTTATCTTCAAATAAAGGCCTCCTCCTCCCCTTCAGCCTTTCCTCTCCATCTCCAAAATTGGTGTCTTTACCAATTCTTTGCGTTACTTATTATAAAAATCAGCAGACAGTAAAGTTCCCATAGCCTAAGACCTCATCATCCAGGAAACCAGTCAGTCCAGAATTCTTAAAAAAATAGTTTCAAATCCCTGCCTATGAGATATCACATACTACTCTGGGACAAATAAGTAGAGACTGGTGGCAAATTTAATCAAAAAACAAGTCCCTATGGAGTCACTGGCTTCAAAGACTAAAATAACATACTGAACACCATCATGTAAAATAAACTCATATGACTTCCTAACAAGCAAATGGTGCCATACCACGACACCTACATGGAATTTTGAAAAAAAAATTATGTCTCTATTTCCAATACCTTCCTATGGGAAACTTACTAGATAAGACTTTTGAACATAACAACACAAGAATTGTTATCTTCAAATAAAGGCCTCCTCTTCCCCTTCAGCCTTGCCTCTCCATCTCCAAAATTGGTGTCTTTACCAATCTTATGTGTCACTTATTGTAAATAGCAGCAAATACTAAAGTTCCTATAGCCTAGGACCTCATAATCCGGAAATCCAGTCAGTACAGAATTCTTAAAAAAATCGTTTCAAACCCCTGGCTATCAGATATCACATACTACTCTGGTACACAGAAGTAGAGACTGGTGACAAATTTACCAAAACCAAGTCCCTGTGGAGTCACTGGTTTCAAAGACTAAAAAAACACAGTGAACACCATCACTAAAATCAAATCAGATGACTTCCTAACCAGCAAATGGCGCCATACTATGACACCTACACAGAATTTTGAAAAAAGCAGACCTCTTTATTCCCAATACCTTTCAAGGTTATTGGTCTGTGGTATTTCTCCAAAACAAACCTGATACCATCTCAGACCACACAATTTTACCTTGAGAGAGAGGAGCAATAACATAAGCATTACATCTCTCTTTATTGCCCTTACCAAATCCAGCAAAAGGGACCTACCCTAAGTTATTCCACTTCACATGAAGCACCAATATCCAAGGAGGGCCCAGCAACTGAACCAAACAAACCACTTCTGACCAGACATCTCCATTGGAAATTAGATGAACATAATGGAAATGACACAGTGATATGATAGCAATCTCACCATATTACCAATGTAACTATAATGATTTGAGGTACATCTAACTTCAATGTAACAGAATAACATATAAAATATAGTAAAAGAATCTAGATAAAATCTCCATGATTATACACAGCCAATCAAAATCAAATAAGAGTACAACATTAACATGAAATGTGTGTAGGCATAAAACAAAATTGAAAACTATACCAAAAAATCCCAACTTTTTTACAGTAAACAGGAAAACACAGAATTAATTCACCCAGAAGTGTATACCCCTTTACAAGCACTTTTTTTTACAAAATGTATTGATTCTATAGTACAACACATGATAGCTACGCATTGGAAAACGTACAAGGTCTGGATATCCTAAGTCTACACAATTTATCATCACACAAAAGCTCTCAAAATCTGCTTCAGTCCTGGTTCTTTATCTAAACCTATGGCACCACTACAGGCATTGGCTTTAAGCCCAATATACATATGAGTCTCCAACCATTTGTAAAACAGCTCTTGGTATATTAGGTGAGTAAATAATGCTACGTCAATTATATTTGTCAGATAGTGGGTACATGAAGAATTTGGAAAAAAAGATAGCGAGCTATGGGAAACTTACTAGATAAGACTTTTGAACATAACAACAAAAGAATTGTTATCTTCAAATAAAGGCCTCCTCCTCCCCTTCAGCCTTTCCTCTCCATCTCAAAAATTGGTGTCTTTACCAATTCTTTGCGTTACTTATTAAAAAAATAAGCAGACAGTAAAGTTCCCATAGCCTAAGACCTCATCATCCAGGAAACCAGTCAGTCCAGAATTCTTAAAAAAATAGTTTCAAATCCCTGCCTATGAGATATCACATACTACTCTGGGACAAATAAGTAGAGACTGGTGGCAAATTTAATAAAAAAACAAGCCCCTATGGAGTCACTGGCTTCAAAGACTAAAATAACATAATGAACACCATCATGTAAAATAAACCCATATGACTTCCTAACAAGCAAATGGTGCCATACCACGACACCTACATGGAATTTTGAAAAAAAAATATGTCTCTATTCCCAATACCTTCCTATGGGAAACTTACTAGATAAGACTTTTGAACATAACAACACAAGAATTGTTATGTTCAAATAAAGGCCTCCTCCTCCCCTTCAGCCTTGCCTCTCCATCTCCAAAATTGGTGTCTTTACCAATCTTATGTGTCACTTATTGTAAATAGCAGCAAATACTAAAGTTCCTATAGCCTAGGACCTCATAATCCGGAAATCCAGTCAGTACAGAATTCTTAAAAAAATAGTTTCAAACCCCTGGTTATCAGATATCACATACTACTCTGGTACACAGAAGTAGAGACTGGTGACAAATTTACCAAAACCAAGTCCCTGTGGAGTCACTGGTTTCAAAGACTAAAAAAACACAGTGAACACCATCACTAAAATCAAATCAGATGACTTCCTAACCAGCAAATGGCGCCATACTATGACACCTACACAGAATTTTGAAAAAAGCAGACCTCTTTATTCCCAATACCTTTCAAGGTTATTGGTCTGTGGTATTTCTCCAAAACAAACCTGATACCATCTCAGACCACACAATTTTACCTTGAGAGAGAGGAGCAATAACATAAGCATTACATCTCTCTTTATTGCCCTGACCAAATCCAGCAAAAGGGACCTACCCTAAGTTATTCCACTTCACATGAAGCACCAATATCCAAGGAGGGCCCAGCAACTGAACCAAACAAACCACTTCTGACCAGACATCTCCATTGGAAATTAGATGAACATAATGGAAATGACACAGTGATATGATAGCAATCTCACCATATTACCAATGTAACTATAATGATTTGAGGTACATCTAACTTCAATGTAACAGAATAACATATAAAATATAGTAAAAGAATCTAGATAAAATCTCCATGATTATACACAGCCAATCAAAATCAAATAAGAGTACAATATTATCATGAAATGTGTGTAAGTATAAAACAAAATTGAAAACTATACCAAAAAATCCCAACTTTTTTACAGTAAACAGGAAAACACAGAATTAATTCACCCAGAAGTGTATACCCCTTTACAAGCACTTTTTTTTTACAAAATGTATTGATTCTATAGTACAACACATGATAGCTACGCATTGGAAAACGTACAAGGTCTGGATATCCTAAGTCTACACAATTTATCATCACACAAAAGCTCTCAAAATCTGCTTCAGTCCTGGTTCTTTATCTAAACCTATGGCACCACTACAGGCATTGGCTTTAAGCCCAATATACATATGAGTCTCCAACCATTTGTAAAACAGCTCTTGGTATATTAGGTGAGTAAATAATGCTACGTCAATTATATTTGTCAGATAGTGGGTACATGAAGAATTTGGAAAAAAAGATAGCGAGCTATGGGAAACTTACTAGATAAGACTTTTGAACATAACAACACAAGAATTGTTATCTTCAAATAAAGGCCTCCTCCTCCCCTTCAGCCTTTCCTCTCCATCTCAAAAATTGGTGTCTTTACCAATTCTTTGCGTTACTTATTATAAAAATCAGCAGACAGTAAAGTTCCCATAGCCTAAGACCTCATCATCCAGGAAACCAGTCAGTCCAGAATTCTTAAAAAAATAGTTTCAAATCCCTGCCTATGAGATATCACATACTACTCTGGGACAAATAAGTAGAGACTGGTGGCAAATTTAATCAAAACACAAGTCCCTATGGAGTCACTGGCTTCAAAGACTAAAATAACATAATGAACACCATCATGTAAAATAAACTCATATGACTTCCTAACAAGCAAATGGTGCCATACCACGACACCTACATGGAATTTTGAAAAAAAATATATGTTTCTATTCCCAATACCTTCCTATGGGAAACTTACTACATAAGACTTTTGAACATAACAACACAAGAATTGTTATCTTCAAATAAAGGCCTCCTCCTCCCCTTCAGCCTTGCCTCTCCATCTCCAAAATTGGTGTCTTTACTAATCTTATGTGTCACTTATTGTAAATAGCAGCAAATACTAAAGTTCCTATAGCCTAGGACCTCATAATCCGGAAATCCAGTCAGTACAGAATTCTTAAAAAAATTGTTTCAAACCCCTGGCTATCAGATATCACATACTACTCTGGTACACAGAAGTAGAGACTGGTGACAAATTTACCAAAACCAAGTCCCTGTGGAGTCACTGGTTTCAAAGACTAAAAAAACACAGTGAACACCATCACTAAAATCAAATCAGATGACTTCCTAACCAGCAAATGGCGCCATACTATGACACCTACACAGAATTTTGAAAAAAGCAGACCTCTTTATTCCCAATACCTTTCAAGGTTATTGGTCTGTGGTATTTCTCCAAAACAAACATGATACCATCTCAGACCACAAAATTTTACCTTGAGAGAGAGGAGCAATAACATAAGCATTACATCTCTCTTTATTGCCCTGACCAAATCCAGCTAAAGGGACCTACCCTAAGTTATTCCACTTCACATGAAGCACCAATATCCAAGGAGGGCCCAGCAACTGAACCAAACAAACCACTTCTGACCAGACATCTCCATTGGAAATTAGATGAACATAATGGAAATGACACAGTGATATGATAGCAATCTCACCATATTACCAATGTAACTATAATAATTTGAGGTACATCTAACTTCAATGTAACAGAATAACATAAAATATAGTAAAAGAATATAGATAAAATCTCCATGATTATACACAGCCAATCAAAATCAAATGAGAGTACAACATTAACATGAAATGTGTGCAAGTATAAAACAAAATTGAAAACTATACCAAAAAATGTCCAACTTTTTTACAATAAACAGGAAAACACAGAATTAATTCACGCAGAAGTGTATACCCCTTTACAAGCACTTTTTTTTTACAAAATGTATTGATTCTATAGTACAACACATGATAGCTACGCATTGGAAAACGTACAAGGTCTGGATATCCTAAGTCTACACAATTTATCATCACACAAAAGCTCTCAAAATCTGCTTCAGTCCTGGTTCTTTATCTAAACCTATGGCACCACTACAGGCATTGGCTTTAAGCCCAATATACATATGAGTCTCCAACCATTTGTAAAACAGCTCTTGGTATATTAGGTGAGTAAATAATGCTACTTCTATTATATTTGTCAGATAGTGGGTACATGAAGAATTTGGAAAAAAAGATAGCGAGCTATGGGAAACTTACTAGATAAGACTTTTGAACATAACAACACAAGAATTGTTATCTTCAAATAAAGGCCTCCTCCTCCCCTTCAGCCTTTCCTCTCCAACTCCAAAATTGGTGTCTTTACCAATTCTTTGCGTTACTTATTATAAAAATCAGCAGACAGTAAAGTTCCCATAGCCTAAGACCTCACCATCCAGGAAACCAGTCAGTCCAGAATTCTTAAAAAAATAGTTTCAAATCCCTGCCTATGAGATATCACATACTACTCTGGGACAAATAAGTAGAGACTGGTGGCAAATTTAATCAAAAAACAAGTCCCTATGGAGTCACTGGCTTCAAAGACTAAAATAACATAATGAACACCATCATGTAAAATAAACTCATATGACTTCCTAACAAGCAAATGGTGCCATACCACGACACCTACATGGAATTTTTAAAAAAAAATATGTATCTATTCCCAATACCTTCCTATGGGAAACTTACTAGATAAGACTTTTGAACATAACAACACAAGAATTGTTATGTTCAAATAAAGGCCTCCTCCTCCCCTTCAGCCTTGCCTCTCCATCTCCAAAATTTGTGTCTTTACCAATCTTTTGTGTCACTTATTGTAAATAGCAGCAAATACTAAAGTTCCTATAGCCTAGGACCTCATAATCCGGAAATCCAGTCAGTACAGAATTCTTAAAAAAATAGTTTCAAACCCCTGGTTATCAGATATCACATACTACTCTGGTACACAGAAGTAGAGACTGGTGACAAATTTACCAAAACCAAGTCCCTGTGGAGTCACTGGTTTCAAAGACTAAAAAAACACAGTGAACATCATCACTAAAATCAAATCAGATGACTTCCTAACCAGCAAATGGCGCCATACTATGACACCTACACAGAATTTTGAAAAAAGCAGACCTCTTTATTCCCAATACCTTTAAAGGTTATTGGTCTGTGGTATTTCTCCAAAACAAACATGATACCATCTCAGATCACACAATTTTACCTTGAGAGAGAGGAGCAATAACATAAGCATTACATCTCTCTTTATTGCCCTGACCAAATCCAGCTAAAGGGACCTACCCTAAGTTATTCCACTTCACATGAAGCACCAATATCCAAGGAGGGCCCAGCAACTGAACCAAACAAACCACTTCTGACCAGACATCTCCATTGGAAATTAGATGAACATAATGGAAATGACACAGTGATATTATAGCAATCTCACCATATTACCAATGTAACTATAATGATTTGAGGTACATCTAACTTCAATGTAACAGAATAACATATAAAATATAGTAAAAGAATCTAGATAAAGTCTCCATGATTATACACAGCCAATCAAAATCAAATTAGAGTACAACATTAACATCAAATGTGTGCAAGTATAAAACAAAATTGAAAACTATACCAAAAAATTTCCAACTTTTTTACAATAAACAGGAAAACACAGAATTAATTCACCCAGAAGTGTATACCCCTTTACAAGCACTTTTTTTTACAAAATGTATTGATTCTATAGTACAACACATGATAGCTACGCATTGGAAAACATACAAGGTGTGGATTTCCTAAGTCTACACAATTTATCATCACACAAAAGCTCTCAAAATCTGCTTCAGTCCTGGTTCTTTATCTGAACCTATGGCACCACTACAGGCATTGGCTTTAAGCCCAATATACATATGAGTCTCCAAACATTTGTAAAACAGCTCTTGGAATATTAGGTGAGTAAATAATGCTACTTCTATTATATTTGTCAGATAGTGGGTACATGAAGAATTTGGAAAAAAAGATAGCGAGCTATGGGAAACTTACTAGATAAGACTTTTGAACATAACAACACAAGAATTGTTATCTTCAAATAAAGGCCTCCTCCTCCCCTTCAGCCTTTCCTCTCCATCTCCAAAATTGGTGTCTTTACCAATTCTTTGCGTTACTTATTATAAAAATCAGCAGACAGTAAAGTTCCCATAGCCTAAGACCTCATCATCCAGGAAACCAGTCAGTCCAGAATTCTTAAAAAAATTGTTTCAAATCCCTGCCTATGAGATATCACATACTACTCTGGGACAAATAAGTAGAGACTGGTGGCAAATTTAATCAAAAAACAAGCCCCTATGGAGTCACTGGCTTCAAAGACTAAAATAACATAATGAACACCATCATGTAAAATAAACTCATATGACTTCCTAACAAGCAAATGGTGCCATACCACGACACCTACATGGAATTTTGAAAAAAAAATATGTCTCTATTCCCAATACCTTCCTATGGGAAACTTACTAGATAAGACTTTTGAACATAACAACACAAGAATTGTTATCTTCAAATAAAGGCCTCCTCCTCCCCTTCAGCCTTGCCTCTCCATCTCCAAAATTGGTGTCTTTACCAATCTTATGTGTCACTTATTGTAAATAGCAGCAAATACTAAAGTTCCTATAGCCTAGGACCTCATAATCCGGAAATCCAGTCAGTACAGAATTCTTAAAAAAATAGTTTCAAACCCCTGGCTATCAGATATCACATACTACTCTGGTACACAGAAGTAGAGACTGGTGACAAATTTACCAAAACCAAGTCCCTGTGGAGTCACTGGTTTCAAAGACTAAAAAAACACAGTGAACATCATCACTAAAATCAAATCAGATGACTTCCTAACCAGCAAATGGCGCCATACTATGACACCTACACAGAATTTTGAAAAAAGCAGACCTCTTTATTCCCAATACCTTTAAAGGTTATTGGTCTGTGGTATTTCTCCAAAACAAACATGATACCATCTCAGATCACACAATTTTACCTTGAGAGAGAGGAGCAATAACATAAGCATTACATCTCTCTTTATTGCCCTGACCAAATCCAGCTAAAGGGACCTACCCTAAGTTATTCCACTTCACATGAAGCACCAATATCCAAGGAGGGCCCAGCAACTGAACCAAACAAACCACTTCTGACCAGACATCTCCATTGGAAATTAGATGAACATAATGGAAATGACACAGTGATATTATAGCAATCTCACCATATTACCAATGTAACTATAATGATTTGAGGTACATCTAACTTCAATGTAACAGAATAACATATAAAATATAGTAAAAGAATCTAGATAAAATCTCCATGATTATACACAGCCAATCAAAATCAAATGAGAGTACAACATTAACATGAAATGTGTGCAAGTATAAAACAAAATTGAAAACTATACCAAAAAATTTCCAACTTCTTTACAATAAACAGGAAAACACAGAATTAATTCACCCAGAAGTGTATACCCCTTTACAAGCACTTTTTTTTACAAAATGTATTGATTCTATAGTACAACACATGATAGCTACGCATTGGAAAACGTACAAGGTCTGGATATCCTAAGTCTACACAATTTATCATCACACCAAAGCTCTCAAAATCTGCTTCAGTCCTGGTTCTTTATCTGAACCTATGGCACCACTACAGGCATTGGCTTTAAGCCCAATATACATATGAGTCTCCAAACATTTGTAAAACAGCTCTTGGAATATTAGGTGAGTAAATAATGCTACTTCTATTATATTTGTCAGATAGTGGGTACATGAAGAATTTGGAAAAAAAGATAGCGAGCTATGGGAAACTTACTAGATAAGACTTTTGAACATAACAACACAAGAATTGTTATCTTCAAATAAAGGCCTCCTCCTCCCCTTCAGCGTTTCCTCTCCATCTCAAAAATTGGTGTCTTTACCAATTCTTTGCGTTACTTATTATAAAAATCAGCAGACAGTAAAGTTCCCATAGCCTAAGACCTCATCATCCAGGAAACCAGTCAGTCCAGAATTCTTAAAAAAATAGTTTCAAATCCCTGCCTATGAGATATCACATACTACTCTGGGACAAATAAGTAGAGACTGGTGGCAAATTTAATCAAAAAACAAGTCCCTATGGAGTCACTGGCTTCAAAGACTAAAATAACATAATGAACACCATCATGTAAAATAAACTCATATGACTTCCTAACAAGCAAATGGTGCCATACCACGACACCTACATGGAATTTTGAAAAAAAAATATGTATCTATTCCCAATACCTTCCTATGGGAAACTTACTAGATAAGACTTTTGAACATAACAACACAAGAATTGTTATCTTCAAATAAAGGCCTCCTCCTCCCCTTCAGCCTTGCCTCTCCATCTCCAAAATTTGTGTCTTTACCAATCTTTTGTGTCACTTATTGTAAATAGCAGCAAATACTAAAGTTCCTATAGCCTAGGACCTCATAATCCGGAAATCCAGTCAGTACAGAATTCTTAAAAAAATAGTTTCAAACCCCTGGTTATCAGATATCACATACTACTCTGGTACACAGAAGTAGAGACTGGTGACAAATTTACCAAAACCAAGACCCTGTGGAGTCACTGGTTTCAAAGACTAAAAAAACACAGTGAACACCATCACTAAAATCAAATCAGATGACTTCCTAACCAGCAAATGGCGCCATACTATGACACCTACACAGAATTTTGAAAAAAGCAGACCTCTTTATTCCCAATACCTTTCAAGGTTATTGGTCTGTGGTATTTCTCCAAAACAAACCTGATACCATCTCAGACCACACAATTTTACCTTGAGAGAGAGGAGCAATAACATAAGCATTACATCTCTCTTTATTGCCCTGACCAAATCCAGCTAAAGGGACCTACCCTAAGTTATTCCACTTCACATGAAGCACCAATATCCAAGGAGGGCCCAGCAACTGAACCAAACAAACCACTTCTGACCAGACATCTCCATTGGAAAAAAGATGAACATAATGGAAATGACACAGTGATATGATAGCAATCTCACCATATTACCAATGTAACTATAATGATTTGAGGTACATCTAACTTCAATGTAACAGAATAACATATAAAATATAGTAAAAGAATCTAGATAAAATCTCCATGATTATACACAGCCAATCAAAATCAAATAAGAGTACAACATTAACATGAAATGTGTGTAAGCATAAAACAAAATTGAAAACTATACCAAAAAATCCCAACTTTTTTACAGTAAACAGGAAAACACAGAATTAATTCACCCAGAAGTGTATACCCCTTTACAAGCACTTTTTTTTACAAAATGTATTGATTCTATAGTACAACACATGATAGCTACGCATTGGAAAACGTACAAGGTCTGGATATTCTAAGTCTACACAATTTATCATCACACAAAAGCTCTCAAAATCTGCTTCAGTCCTGGTTCTTTATCTAAACCTATGGCACCACTACAGGCATTGGCTTTAAGCTCAATATACATATGAGTCTCCAACCATTTGTAAAACAGCTCTTGGAATATTAGGTGAGTAAATAATGCTACTTCTATTATATTTGTCAGATAGTGGGTACATGAAGAATTTGGAAAAAAAGATAGCGAGCTATGGAAAACTTACTAGATAAGACTTTTAAACATAACAACACAAAAATTGTTATCTTCAAATAAAGGCCTCCTCCTCCCCTTCAGCCTTTCCTCTCCATCTCCAAAATTGGTGTGTTTACCAATTCTTTGCGTTACTTATTATAAAAATCAGCAGACAGTAAAGTTCCCATAGCCTAAGACCTCATCATCCAGGAAACCAGTCAGTTCAGAATTCTTAAAAAAATAGTTTCAAATCCCTGCCTATTAGATATCACATACTACTCTGGGACAAATAAGTAGAGACTGGTGGCAAATTTAATCAAAAAACAAGCCCCTATGGAGTCACTGGCTTCAAAGACTAAAATAACATAATGAACACCATCATGTAAAATAAACTCATATGACTTCCTAACAAGCAAATGGTGCCATACCACGACACCTACATGGAATTTTGAAAAAAAAATATGTCTCTATTCCCAATACCTTCCTATGGGAAACTTACTAGATAAGACTTTTGAACATAACAACACAAGAATTGTTATCTTCAAATAAAGGCCTCCTCCTCCCCTTCAGCCTTGCCTCTCCATCTCCAAAATTGGTGTCTTTACCAATCTTATGTGTCACTTATTGTAAATAGCAGCAAATACTAAAGTTCCTATAGCCTAGGACCTCATAATCCGGAAATCCAGTCAGTACAGAATTCTTAAATAAATAGTTTCAAACCCCTGGCTATCAGATATCACATACTACTCTGGTACACAGAAGTAGAGACTGGTGACAAATTTACCAAAACCAAGTCCCTGTGGAGTCACTGGTTTCAAAGACTAAAAAAACACAGTGAACATCATCACTAAAATCAAATCAGATGACTTCCTAACCAGCAAATGGCGCCATACTATGACACCTACACAGAATTTTGAAAAAAGCAGACCTCTTTATTCCCAATACCTTTAAAGGTTATTGGTCTGTGGTATTTCTCCAAAACAAACATGATACCATCTCAGATCACACAATTTTACCTTGAGAGAGAGGAGCAATAACATAAGCATTACATCTCTCTTTATTGCCCTGACCAAATCCAGCTAAAGGGACCTACCCTAAGTTATTCCACTTCACATGAAGCACCAATATCCAAGGAGGGCCCAGCAACTGAACCAAACAAACCACTTCTGACCAGACATCTCCATTGGAAATTAGATGAACATAATGGAAATGACACAGTGATATTATAGCAATCTCACCATATTACCAATGTAACTATAATGATTTGAGGTACATCTAACTTCAATGTAACAGAATAACATATAAAATATAGTAAAAGAATCTAGATAAAGTCTCCATGATTATACACAGCCAATCAAAATCAAATTAGAGTACAACATTAACATCAAATGTGTGCAAGTATAAAACAAAATTGAAAACTATACCAAAAAATTTCCAACTTTTTTACAATAAACAGGAAAACACAGAATTAATTCACCCAGAAGTGTATACCCCTTTACAAGCACTTTTTTTTACAAAATGTATTGATTCTATAGTACAACACATGATAGCTACGCATTGGAAAACATACAAGGTGTGGATTTCCTAAGTCTACACAATTTATCATCACACAAAAGCTCTCAAAATCTGCTTCAGTCCTGGTTCTTTATCTGAACCTATGGCACCACTACAGGCATTGGCTTTAAGCCCAATATACATATGAGTCTCCAACCATTTGTAAAACAGCTCTTGGTATATTAGGTGAGTAAATAATGCTACTTCTATTATATTTGTCAGATAGTGGGTACATGAAGAATTTGGAAAAAAAGATAGCGAGCTATGGGAAACTTACTAGATAAGACTTTTGAACATAACAACACAAGAATTGTTATCTTCAAATAAAGGCCTCCTCCTCCCCTTCAGCGTTTCCTCTCCATCTCAAAAATTGGTGTCTTTACCAATTCTTTGCGTTACTTATTATAAAAATCAGCAGACAGTAAAGTTCCCATAGCCTAAGACCTCATCATCCAGGAAACCAGTCAGTCCAGAATTCTTAAAAAAATAGTTTCAAATCCCTGCCTATGAGATATCACATACTACTCTGGGACAAATAAGTAGAGACTGGTGGCAAATTTAATAAAAAAACAAGCCCCTATGGAGTCACTGGCTTCAAAGACTAAAATAACATAATGAACACCATCATGTAAAATAAACCCATATGACTTCCTAACAAGCAAATGGTGCCATACCACGACACCTACATGGAATTTTGAAAAAAAAATATGTCTCTATTCCCAATACCTTCCTATG